>NC_059284.1:480967-493467 GCF_017591435.1 Portunus trituberculatus
CACAAACATCTTTATTTCTTTAACTATTTCCTTCTTTTCTTCTTTATATCCAGACGTTTCGACACCTCAGTATGTCACCATCAGTGATCTAAAATGAGTTCTTCACAGCTAAATAATATGACTTCCGCTGTTCCCTTGCATATTGTATAGATTTTTTTTAACCTCTATTTTATTATATATATATATATATATATATATATATATATATATATATATATATATATATATATATATATATATTATTTTTTTTTTTTTATTTTTTATTAATGTGTGTATTAGAATTTCAAGGTATTTTATCTTATCACTTTTAAACCACTGAGATGTCGAAACGTCTGGATATAAAGAAGAAAGGAAGAAAATGGTGAAGGAAATAAAGGTGTTGTGTGTGTCAACACTGGTTATTCTGTTCCTACTGAAGCTGAGGTTGCTCACGAACAGACCTGTCTCTGATGTTTTTCTAATCTGTTGAACGTTTTCTTATATTTTTACATTTCCTTTTAATTATCTCATCTTATTCACTTAGTCATTCACTCTAGATATGTCCTTTTCATATTTCATTCCTCACGCTTTTGACATTCTCTTTTCATTCACTAATTCACTTCACTTTCCTTCCTCATTCTACAAAACTCTTTATCACTCACTTTTTCTTATCCTCTCTCCTTCATTATTCACTCATTCCTCATTTCCTCGTCTCCTTCTCCTACCTCACCCATTCACTCACTTCATATCTTCCCTTCATCACTTCACCCTCTCTCCCTCTCTCCCATTACTCTGGCGCTCACACACACACACACACACACACACACACACACACACACACACACACACACACACACATACACACACATACACACACACCGCGTGATGTAGTGGTTAGAACGCTCAACTCACAATCGAGAGGGCCCGGGTTCGAGTCCCGGAAGCGGCGAAGCAAATGGGCAAGCCCCTGTTCACCTAGCGGTAAAAATAAGTACGGGATGTAACTCGAGGGGTTGTGGCCTCGCTTTCCCGGTGTGTGGAGTGTGGCGTGGTCTCAGTCCTACCCGAAGATCGGTCACTACGAACTCTGAGCTCTTTCCGTAGGGGAAAGGCTGGCTGGGTGACCAGCAGACACATATGCACACACACACACAAACACACACACACACACACACACACACACACACACACACACACACACACACACACACACACTGGTAGCTTTGTATACATATAAACGCAATGATTAGCGAGAATAAGAGAATATTGTTACTGTTACGGATACGCTCTCTCTCTCTCTCTCTCTCTCTCTCTCTCTGGTAAAGGTGATAGTGAGGCTGATTCTGTCTATGTGAAAATATGATAATGTAATCCTAAGAAATATCCTCCTCCTCCTCTTTCTCCTCCTCGTCCTCCTCCTTCTCCTCCTCCTCCTCTTCCGCCTCTTTCTTTCTCCTCCTCCTCCTCCTCCTTTTCCTCCTCCTTTCATATCTCCTCTTCCGCCTCTTTCTTTCCCTCCTCCTCCTCCTCCTTTTCTTCCTCCTTTCATATAACACTTTTTTTCCGCAGTAGAGGACGCAAATTAAATATCAATCTCATCTAATTGTCGCCTCTATCACCACTTCTCTCCTCCCTTCTCTCCCTCTCTCTCTCTTTTCTCTCTCTTCTTTCCATCTCTCTCATACTTCTCCCTCCCTTTTTCTAACACCATCTACTTCATCTGCTTTATCTCTATTATCTCTCTCATTTCCACTCTTATAACCCTTTTCCTCCTCCTCCTTCTTCTTCGTGTGATGACAATAACTGCATGCGATGGTTGTGAAAGTCTCACTCGTGACCGAGACTAAAGGCAAGCGATTGGTTTTTGTGACATTTTCATGATCCTGTGGAAACCATCTCCCTATGCTGGAGGCAACCAACACAGCAGTATCTTATCTCCATGCATAAACTATTCATTCACTCAATTTATGATCACATTTTTTAAGAAAATTTGAAAGCCCTCTGACTCATCATGGATTCTCTTCTCAGACAATGCGATTTTCAGGAATTCATCCCTGCCGGTTGTCCACTTAAAATGCGAGAAGTACAAACAGTAGGACGACATCGTACATCAGTTCACCGTGGTACAGTGGGATCATGAGTGCTTTGGAGTCCGAGGGGTCTCCAAGCGCACGGGTTTGAATCCTGTCCACGGTCCGAGTGTAGGTTGGGCTTCTTCACTCGGGGCAACGGTTTCCTAGCGGGTGGGCTTTGAGAGAGGAGGTACCCCAAAAAGTATCCCCTTTAGCCCATAAATTCCCGTGAAAAGTCTACATGGTATAAAAAAAAAAAAAACACTAAAGGATTTTATTGTGTCCGATGTAGATTGTACCCACACAGACGCTGTTCCTACCATCCCTGACAGACCTTCTCCCCCCACGCAAGTGGTTCCTGCTTGCCCTCGTCCTGTGCCTACAGGGACACCATTCACTGTAGTCAGAAATCTTACTACCACTAAAACTAGGAAATTTTTGCTCATCTCTACACACAGCAGATACCAGATCCTAACTGAAGAGGATGAAGACTAGGAGACGAGGTTAATTGGTGAATCGATAGTCAGAGCTTAGCTATATGAATTATGTGCTAAATCTTGTAAGTTATGTAAGTGTTTATGCATACCTGTTGGACGCCTGGACATTACGGTAGCATATGATGAGGCAGCCAGCGGATATGTTGATAATACCCTTTTTGTCATCTGAGGACGTACAAATGACGTCGAAATTACTAGTCCGAAGAGCTGATGGAAAAGTACACGAGGATGATACAGCACTACAAAACTATATGCAAAGATATTGTTTAAGCCATCTTCCCCCGGACCAGAGTACCGACTGTCCTCAGTAACAGAGCCTTCAGTACTATCAACCGCTTCACTTTTTTCTGCGCAGAGGAGATATGACTTTGTGAATCTCTGGAATGATCTTTATGATAAATCTTTTCTGTTTTAAGCGGATGGCTTGCACCTCAATGGAATTGGAGCAGTACGATTTGGCAGGCTTCTTAGTAATAGAGTTTTAAGTTTCAAATAAAAAAAAAGTAAATAAATAAATAAAACGACTAGCAAGATGGCAGAGCCTCACACACCTATCACACTCCTTGCGCCCAGCAACATCTATGTGTAGCGCAATAAAGGCTTGTTTGATCAACGCTTACAGTTTTGAAATATATTTTCAGGTTTAGAAACATTGGCTGCATTAGAAAATTATCATTGTATTGACATTACTGAGTCTTGGTTAAACTAAATGTATATTACAAGCCTAACTAAATTTAATGCCAAAGAATTTTAGTTACCTACGTGCGGTGTAAAAAAGTCATAACATAACGGTTTCGAGCTTCTCAAGGTTAATGAAGAAAAATTCTTAGGCGTTACGATTACTCCAGACCTCAAATCAAGTAAACACACCGCGGAAATATTTAGAACAGGGAATAAATTGGTCGTGTTTATTGTAGGAGTTTTGAATTCAAGTCAGAAAGAGTAATTCTTACATTGTTTAATGTGCTTGTCCGACCTCATCTTGAATACTGTCTTTAGTACTGGTCATCCTATTAAAGGAAAGATATAGACAAGCTGGGGAAAGTTCACCGAGATGATCCCATGACAGCGAAATAAACTATATAAGGAGCATTTAGTGAGCTCAACCTGTCCAAGATAGAGAAGTGATAGATACAAGGGGACTTAATTGAGTGATCTAAAATGTTTTGCGGTTTTAATAATGTAAATAAAAACAACCAATCATTGACGGAACCAACACCACTGGAAATAACGGTTTTAAGATTATAGATACACGTTTCAGATCAAATGAAGCTAAACACTATTTCTTTAATAGACCTGTAAATATTTGGAACTCTCTCTCCCAGCATATACAGTCGATAGTAACACGACAGAAACTTCTAAACACAGGTTAGACAACCATCTTGTATCATCCCCTCAAATAACGCACTTCACGCCTGCATATTTCTTTTTGTTTACTAGTCTTGATAGTATTATTTCTCTTTCAGCCATTCCTATCGCATCTTTGACTTTCTCTCTCTTGTGTTTTCTTGTTTTCCTTCCTTAAATCCTTTGGTTTTAACTCAGAGAACCTGCAATGGCAGTAGTCACATAGACAGCCTTGTTAGACCCACTATGGCTGTTGCTGTTTATTGTTTCCTTTGCATTCTTTTGTTATCCTCCTCCTCCTCCTCCTCCATTAACACAGTGTTAGGAATAGACGTTCATGCCTAACGAACTTACTTGATTTCTTCCATGACGAGTATTACACCAGGGCAGTAGATGCAGTCTATTTTGATCTCCAGAAAACAATTGATAAAGTTCCTCATAACCGCCTCATGCATAAAGCAACCACATGTAAATTGTCAAAATTCGCAAATTATACTAATATTGATAAGCAAGGCTGACTCATCAACCCAAAGTAGAATTTTGCAAAACATTCACTGAAATGTCAAAAAAGTGGCTTATGAACTTTAATTTTTGACAGATACCACGTATTTACATCAGAAAAAGTCACCCTATTCTGTCTATCTCTCTAATGCAAGAATTCACAAGTACTCTCTGTAGTAATGAATTATAGGTATAATTACAACCACTGAACAGATGTTTCCTTACCCATGTCGTCAGACGACACTGCTTACAGCCAGTCAAGAACTTTAGTACCAGCTGTCCCGATATAATATGCTCTAGACAACTTGGATTGGCCCCAGATACTGCATGACGTAGAATTACCACTGAAATGTAAACCTTACCACACTGGCAGTCTCTGTTACCAGCCGGTAACTACATGCACCCATTCGCCGTCAACGGGCAACCACCCACTTTGTTAACAGCCAGCGAAGCAACACACCTCCGCCGTCAGCGAGCACCAGGAACCTCCAGCTACATAACGAGGCCACCTCAACGCAATTTTCCTGACACGGAGCTCCGTTTTACCAACCGTAGAGACGACAGACAACAACACACACAACAAGTCGTTAGAAACGCCCAATTCCTTCAGCCTGCTCGGTTCCACGTCCCACCTGTGTTCATTTCGGCCTCCTCGTCCTTATGGGCTTACAAATATACAAATCATAAATATATGTACAATCGCTGTATTACCTTACTTGGAGGTAGTCTTTTGAGTTTATTTTCATATTTCCCTTTTTATCTCTTTATTCTTTGTAAGCATACCATCACCGAAACAGTAAATAGCTTTAACCCATACACTGTTGCCACTTTCAATCATTCATCCCTTTCTCTGGTAAACGCTGGATCTCTCAACTTGCTTCTGTATTTCCATTTTCCTATGACTTCAACTCATCTAAGAGGGTGGTTTCAAGACATTATTCCAATATCTAGGCTAACTCTCTCCACCTGCTCGGGAACTGGCATCTAAAAAGACATTTTATGGCCAAATTTCCCATACATGAATAAAATAAACATTATCTCTCTTACTTTCCTCTCAAAATTAATGATTTCTTTTTTTCTCATATAGCATGGTATTGTTTTTTTTTTTTTTTTTTTTTTTAGCTATTTTCAACTGGAAAGATAGAGAGTAGGTAGGAGTCTTCTTTTGTGCTTTCCTTTTTATCCCATAAATCGTATCGTAGTTACAGAAACATCCTAGAAAGGACCTCATGATCTGTTGCTGTTGGGAGTTGCTTTGTATATTCCTTTGTATTCCTCCTTCTCCACTTCTCCTTCTCCTCTTACTCCTCCTGCACCTCCACCTCCACCTCCACCTCCACCTCCACCTCCACATCCTCCTCCTCCTCCTCCTCCTCCTCCTTTTCTTTCCACACTCACCTTTAATCAGATTTTCTTTCGCATTTAACTTCTCATTTCCCTTCCATTATCTGCCTTGAAGCTCCTCCATGTTGTTTTTCTCTCCTTCTCCTCGTCCTTTTCTTGCTTCTTCCTACTTCTCATTCCCCTCATGTGTTCCTCTCTTTTTCCTCTCACTTTCCTCTCACTTCCTTGCCTCAGGGTGAGTTTTTCCCTCTGCTCTCGTTTCCTCTCACATTTCACACCCCCTCGCGGTTCTCTCTCTCTCCTTTCACTCTCCTCTCACTCTCTCTCTCTCCCTCTCATAATCTTGCCTTTGATATCTCCTCACATATTTTCCCTTTAATTTTTCCCCTTTCACATTTCATCTCTCGTTTTTCCTTCCTTTTATTCTTTTCTTTAATGTTTCTTTTAGTTACTTCTTCTTGACTTATACATTATCTAACATTTTCCTTCTCATATTACTTTCCTGTTATTCTTTCTAAGTTAGACCTTTTTTCTTACCCATCTTTTCCTTTTCCTAGTCTAACTTCCTCCTCAGACACACCCAGCCCCTCAGACACGCACCTGTTCTCCACTGTACCTTTAGATACATGAGTCCTGGTCACACAGGTGCTCATAAATACCCACAGGTGATCGAGACACATCTTCCCTACTTATAGTCAGTTTCTACTCTTTTTTTCATGTTTTATTTACAAAATACAATCTCATACTTAGTGTTTGTTTATCTATTTTATGTTTAATTATGTGCATTTATTTGATAACCCGTTTATTCGCTTTATTAACCACGTAAAACTCCAATTCATTTACTTTCACTTATTTTCTGCACTTTATTACTTTCATCTCCACCTACCAATTCATATTTCCTATTCATCGGTCTATTTTTATGTTTAGCAATAAATATTTATCTGCTAAATCGTTCACTCGCTTTATTAACCAAGGAAAATATGTATGGATTTAATTGAAGCTGCCAAATGCATTCCTGTCCATGGCTTGTAAACAGGAATTTGTTCGGCGTGAGATTAATGTCGCTACGAACTGGAGGCCGGAGCTGTGTGGGAGAATTACGAGACCATACCTTGCCGAGGACACGAGGCAGTAATGTACACAGGGAGGGAAGAGTGATAATTAGCGCAGATGGGAATCCCGTGGCCACGAGGGTTGACCAAATGGTGAGAGAATGGGTGGAGGAATGGAGGGAGTTGGTGGAAGGGATGGTGAATGCGAGGTGGAAGGGCTAGGAAGGAATGCGTGTGTTATCAAAGTGCGGCTATACCGAGGGGGAAAGTAAGCAATAGGAAGTGTAAGTAAGCATGCAAGAAAGAGATATAAGGATGTATAGATAGTGAGACTATTGGTGGGTAAGGTGAAAAGGAACAGGATTGAATGCGTGTGTGGTTATATCTTCAAGGAAACTAAGGAGAGAGAGAGAGAGAGAGAGAGAGAGAGAGAGAGAGAGAGAGAGAGAGAGAGAGAGAGAGAGAGAGAGAGAGAGAGAGAGAGAGAGAGAGAGAGAGAGAGAGAGAGAGAGAGAGAGAGAGAGAGAGAGAGAGAGAGAGAGAGAGAGAGAGAGAGAGAGAGAGAGAGAGAGAGAGAGAGAGAGAGAGAAATAACAAGACTGTTGCTGGGTGTGAGATA
This sequence comes from Portunus trituberculatus, assembly GCF_017591435.1. Classification (NCBI taxonomy): domain Eukaryota; kingdom Metazoa; phylum Arthropoda; class Malacostraca; order Decapoda; family Portunidae; genus Portunus; species Portunus trituberculatus. The sequence goes on from NC_059284.1 coordinate 488,379, forward strand.
ACTAAGAACTGCGTATCTGTTATTAAAATGTACTTCTATCTTGAAGGGAACTGAGAAGAAGTTGTGCGAAAAGGCATACTGGGCGTATAAGCAACGGAGGCAAGAACAAACAAATTATGAAAAAGCTGATGGGTGCAAGACAGTAAAAGACTGGGTGTGCTATCAAAGTGTAACTATAACATATTGAAAGAAACTGCGAGATTGAAAGTGTAAAAGAAACATATACGAAAAAAAGAATAAAGATAGAAAAGACAATAAAAGGCTCAGAGAAACGTTAAAAGATTGAAAAGACGAAATGCCAAGAATAGGAAGGAATTTATGATTGTTATAAATATGAGTCTAAACTCTGGATTAAACTAAACTCTAAAACACGTCAAAGAAAATACAAGAAAGGCAGGGAGGAGCGGAGAGGCACGGAAAGGTCAGAGGGTGAGGTGAAAAGTGATAAAAAGATGTGATACCGTGATACAGTTGAGATGGGTAGGCTGCGCGCTCGGTCGTGGTAATCGCATTTTCGGTCCTCCTAACCTTAGCTTTTATGTAGGACAATAGTTTGTTTACACAATGTGCAGGAATAGGTGACGCATCTGTGACAGAAATTTCATCGAAATCCATGCAGAAGTTTTTGCACCACAGACAATTTACTGGCGATTTTGAGATCTTTTTGAAATTATGTAATGGTTTCAAAACTATGAAGAGAATATTGATTTCTTTTAGTGTACTGTTACTAGACATCTAGACGTACCTAATCGTGTATATTCGTAATTGTAAGTGAAAAGGAAAAAAAGTCATATTCAGTAAAGTATGAACAAATAAATACCCATAAACTCAAAATCTTTAAAAATTGTTAAAAATATATTTCAAGGCGCTACAGATCATTTTCCAACAAGAAATATTCAAATTGCTCAATTACACAAGGAGTTATAGTTACTTTTGTGCGAAAAAAAGAAGTTTCAAGATAATTGCATTTTTATGTTTACATGTTCAGCACTCCATAAAGGTGTCACCAAGTGGTATCAAATGCACATATCTACTTACATAATCCTTTGACCATTTCTGGGAAGTCAGAAGCAAATGTTCACTACACTTCATGTCACGCTTATGTCACGTTTATGACACCTGTGTAGCTGTAGTGTGGGAGAGTTCATCCTGGCCCATAGCGAGGCTCCTGGTCCCCTGTTATTTATATACAGAAGATATATTGACCATTTCTGGGAAGTCAGCAGCAGATGTTCACCACACTTCATGTCACGCTTATGTCATGTTTATGACACCTGTGTAGCTGCAGCGTGGGAGTTCATCCTGGTCCATAGCGAGGCTCCTGGTCCCCTGTTATTTAAATACGGAAGATATATAATATACATATATAGAACATGTATAATGTGTGATATGCATATTATATAATTCCGTTATATAAATAACATAACTTGCTGCACTTTGGGTGGAAGATTCAAGATAAGGTGAGGCAGACGGAGCAGCACGTGTGTGACCTCTTCATTGTTTTTCCTCTACCTTTACAGAATATTTGTACGATTAATTGCACTTATAGCCTTCCTCTTAGCACTGATACGAGGCATGTTTCACTCATGAAGTAGTGAAATATACCACATAAAAAGCAAATATGAGATCACAAGTGGAAAAGTGAAGCAAAGACACTCACACCCCATTTTTGATCGCTCCACCCACACCTAGTTGTACTGCGGCACTGCCGCTTAACGCAGCCTAAACTGTCGCACACCAATACCAAAGCTTAAAATCCTAAAAACAGCAAAAGAAGCGGCAAAAATACAAGAAAAACAAAACATAACGGGTAAAGGGGGCGTGGTAGACATGCTAGTCTTTAAATTTCTAGTCATTTAAACCCGCCATTACCTCAAAAGGTGCGCGTTATGCGTTTGGCAACTGATCGCGGGTCCACACACTAAGATTGAAAAAGTTGATATTTTTCACCCTATTCGACAGTTTTCTCCCTTAAAAGACAACCTAATGAGAGAAAAAATAACTGAGTATTTAGATGAAGAGTAAGAAATAATGACAAGATGGAGACTTGATGATAAAGATTAGTTTTTTTTTTTATTCTGAACTTAAAATAATACTAACTTATTTCAAACTATACTGAAATTGTAGAGTTAAAAGTATACTCTGATATTTTTCATTCTAAAGTAAGAATAAGACTCACTATTTTAAACTGATCTAAAATTGTGGACTTTAAAATACATTCTACTCACTCTCGGGCATGTATTTCAGGAATAGTAAATGTAAAATATAGCATCACTTCCGTAAACGAATATATACAAATACCAGAATAAACATAGATAAAGATAAAGAAAGGAAGCGTGAAAGCAACGTAAAGAGATTATGTAGCTACATATATTACGTATTATGAAGGCACTTGATTATAAACACAAATGGAAGGGAGGAATGGTGTGAGCGTTTGAGAGTAACGAGCGATAAAATAATTGAGTTAATTGGCCCCAAAGAAGTTATATAACATAGCCGGATTAATAAAACATAAGTAGATACAAAGATAAGTGAACAACTATGTTCTTTGTACTTGGTTACAAATATGGATACGAGAACAGGAATGGTGTAGAGTAAGAGAGTAACGTAATATAAAGATACGAGACCAAATGTAATTATTTTGTGCCTTTGATTACAAACGCAAACAAGGTCAAGGAACAACAATCTGAGGCTAATATAATACAAAGATACGAAATGCATTGACACCGAAACACCACATGACCTAATCAAGAATGAAGATAAAAGAAAATGCTGAGAAACACGAGTTATCATGCACAACAGCAAGAAGGTAAGAAAATAATACAAAAAAGCAAGGGAGGATGCAGTATATTGGGAGTGTGTGATGTAAAAACACAGGTAAACCCTCTCTTAGTCTGAAATAAAGCTAGGTAATTAAAGCACGGGTATTGAGCGAGGCGAGCAGTGGTAGGGATGGTGGGATTACGGAGAGCGTGTTAAGGATGGAAAGTCACTGTTTCAGTTTACCTAATATGAGGAGATTAAAGCCTACGAATGACAAGGTTGTATTATAGGGACCTGGGGACAAATGAGGGTATTGGAAGGATAGAAAACGTATTCAGAGAGTGAGTGAATGCAACGGTAAGACAAAAGCAGCTCCTCAGATATACCGGTGTGCTAAGACGAGATAACATCAGAGCATTGGAAGAAGAACGAGAAAAATCGCAAAGAAGTTAAAACAATATAGCGCGATAAACAGTAAGAAGAAGAAGAAGAAGAAGAAGAAGAAGAAGAAGAAGAAGAAGAAGAAGAAGAAGAAGAAGAAGAAGAAGAAGAAGAAGAAGAAGAAGAAGAAGAAGAAGAAGAAGAAGAAGAAGAAGAAGAAGAAGAAGAAGAAGAAGAAGAAGAAGAAGAAGAAGAAGAAGAAGAAGAAGAAGAAGAAGAAGAAGAAGAAGAAGAAGAAGAAGAAGAAGAAGAAGAAGAAGAAGAAGAAGAAGAAGAAGAAGAAGAAGAAGAAGAAGAAGAAGAAGAAGAAGAAGAAGAAGAAGAAGAAGAAGAAGAAGAAGAAGAAGAAGAAGAAGAAGAAGAAGAAGAAGAAGAAGAAGAAGAAGAAGAAGAAGAAGAAGAAGAAGAAGAAGAAGAAGAAGAAGAAGAAGAAGAAGAAGAAGAAGAAGAAGAAGAAGAAGAAGAAGAAGAAGAAGAAGAAGAAGAAGAAGAAGAAGAAGAACAACAACAACAACAACAACAACAACAACAACAACAACAACAACAACAACAACAACAACAACAACAACAACAACAACAACAACAACAACAACAACAACAACAACAACAACAACAACAAGAAAAGAACATGAACAAGATCAAGAACACGAAAAGAAAAACAACAACAACAACACGAATAATGATAATAATAATAATAATAATAATAATAATAATAATAATAATAATAATAATAATAATAATAATAATAATAATAATAATAATAATAATAATAATAATAATAATAATAATAATAATAATAATAATAATAATAATAGTAATAATAATAAATAATAATAATAATAATAATAATAATAATAATAATAATAATAAGAAGAAGAAGAAGAAGAAGAAAACAAAGAAAAGATAAAAATAAAAGGCAGCAATAATAAGAAAACAAGACAAGAAAAACACACAAAAAGAATACGAAGAGGAAGATGGAGAATAGATAACAAGAAAAAAAATACGATGATGAAAAAGTAAAGACAAGAAGAAGAAGAAGAAGAAGAAGAAGAAGAAGAAGAAGAAGAAGGAGAAGAAGAAGAAATAAAAGGAAGCAAAAAAGAACATGAAGAAAAAGAATATATAAAAAAAGCAACAAGATCAAGACCGCGAAGAAGAAGAAGAAGGAAAACCGTAAAGAATGCTGTCTTAAAAATAACCCGCTTTTCCCTTCGTGCTACGTGACGTCACGCGAGTCAGTGACCCCGCACGTGTCAAGGCGGGGGAGCAAGGAAATCTACCCGCCACTGCTGCATTTCTCCACACCTTACTGATTGACACGACACCAACAGCACGCAGAAGAAAAATAGATAAAGAGAGAATCTATTTTAAATTATACAATGCTCCCACTAATGTAAATGGAAAATGAAAAATAGTAACAATAAAAAAAGGAAATTTATTGTGAACGATACAATGCCATTAGATAACTGAATATTAGACAGAAATGAAGATAAACTGCAGCATTCTTTAAACATTAACATACAGAGAGAGAGAGAGAGAGAGAGAGAGAGAGAGAGAGAGAGAGAGAGAGAGAGAGAGAGAGAGAGAGATACTGAGAGACCATTACAAGGCTTCAAAGACGTGAAACAAGCGAGTGGAACCAAGTCCCAAAATAAACTTAACTACGTATAAGTCATTGGTCATTGGTGGATGAGTCATTCCCGCTCACACGATGGCCCAAGGGGAAGGAAGGCAACTGTGCTTCGCGATGCTACGTTAAAGGTAAACATTGCATAATTAAGGAGTGCAAATTGCAGAGAGAGAGAGAGAGAGAGAGAGAGAGAGAGAGAGAGAGAGAGAGAGAGAGAGAGAGAGAGAGATACAGATGGTCATGAGCGAATGGCAT
>NC_059284.1:498467-500967 GCF_017591435.1 Portunus trituberculatus
CGTGTGGCTGTACATGATATACCACCTTTTCTCCCTCTCTTTACTTGTCTCTCTCTGCGTGTCTTTTTTCTTCCTTTTCTTCTTTCATTCTCTCCTTTTCCAAGGTCTGTTAGTTTTTTTTAACACTGTTTTGTTGGTTTCTCGTTCTTCTTTTCTTTTCGTTATTTCTCTCTTCGTGTGTGTTATCTCCCTTTCCCTCTCACTCATTCTCAGCCTATCTCATTCCTTCCGACACTGCCTCCCTCATTTTCACGCTCTCTTCTGAGTCCTTCCTTCCTCACCACCGTTAATTCTTTTTTCTCCTCTACTTTTCCCTTTTTCTTCTTTATTCTTCATTATTCCTTTCCTTCTCTCCTCCTTATTTCCTTCCTTTTTTATGACACCCTTCCTTTCTTTCTCCTTTTTTTCTCTCTAACCTTCTTCTTCCTTTCAATGGCATCTTCCCTTCTCTCCTTTTGTTTCTTTACTACTTTTCTCTCCTTTACTTTCTTTCGTTTCACTGCCATTTTCCCTTCTTCATTTTTCCTTCCCTAACTTTACTTTCCTCTCTTACATCCCTTCCTAACCTCCTACTCTTTCCACGGGCTCTCTTTCCTCCGTCTCTCCTTTCCTTCCCTAGCTTCTCACCCTCCCTCCCTCGGGTACTCCAGTGTGCGTGACGGCCACTCTTTCCACATGAGGTAATGCCCGCTGGAGTTTTCCTGGAGCTGAGGAACTAGCGAGATTAATAGAGTCTCAAAGTCACGCCACCGAGGGTGATCCAAACCTACTGAAGTAATTGGAACCTGAGGAAGTGCTGGGCGGAGTGCCTTTGCCAGTGAACATAAGGATAAAGAGTGACTCGGGAGTGAATCAAGGACTGAAGAAGACTAGATTATGAAGAAAGTTAGTTAAATAGAATGAAATGCGTTTAGGAATTACTTAATAAATATGTTGCGTGAAATAATAGTATAACAGAAGATAAAACAAGGTCGAGGAGTGACATGGGAGCAAATCAAAGAGTAAAGAACACTAAATTGAACCTCTAATACCGTTTCATACAGCTACAAAATACTTAGCTTCAAATTGCATGAAATCCCTCTTACGGACAACGCTCAAAGTAAAACAGGGATGCGGAGTGACATGGGAGCAAATCAAAGAGTAAAGAGCACTAGATTGAACCTCTAATACAATTTCTTACAGCTACAAACTACTTAGCTTCAAATTGTATGAAACCACTCTTACAGACAACGCTCAAAGTATTGGAGGCAAAAACACAATTGAGGTTTGAATCATCCATACTCTCAGCATACAACACAAGCTGACCCTCCGTCACACAAAATACAACACAAGTCTTCTGCACTTAAGATATAGTAGCATGAAGAGGCATTACTAACAATTTCGTAAGTACTGGTGACAAACAATACCATTTCCAACTAGTCATTCTTTCAACACACGAAAAATCTGTTCCTCCTCCACATACCGCACGTCTCCTTTACGTAACTCAATCTCTAGTAGCCGCCTCCGTCAATAAACTTCTTAACTCAACATGACTCTCGGTACTATATACTACAGTTGTAGTATATTCCCAAACCCTTGTTCATGTTCCTCGCATCTCTGGAGCTTTCATCAGGCCACATTGGAGGTTATTAATGCCTTTAAAGATGCTTGACTCAAGTCATTCTTTTTAACAAGGGTTGATATCCGTTCATAGGGACACCACTCTTTGGAATTTGACTGATGTATGAGGTCTTTGAAAATAGTTACTGGTAAAGGAGGAGGAGGAGGAAGAAAAAGAAGAGAAGGAGAGAAAGAAACTGTCCATTGTAACATAAGAACAAAATAACTAGAATTTTTTGGGCATAACAAGGAATATAACAAACTACATAAAAAGAAAAAGTAGACAAACATTGAGTATTAGGGAACGAATGAGAAGGATGAACAAGAGTCAAAAGAGACGAAGGACGAGGACAAGGAGAGATGCCCTTTGTAAACAGGTCAGCGTAACACTGTTCCCTTGAAGTTCCGTAGGGCGCGACGAGGCAATATGGCTGGCATTGTACTAATGTGTTGGACTTCGTGGGACCTTCCTGGGTTTGGTTGGGGTGGGGTAGGCTGGGCTAGGTTCTCTCGCCTCCACACACCTGTAGGCAATTACAGGCTTGGACAGTGATGGTGACGCAGGTGTGCCCGTAACAAAGCAGCAATTCTCTGAGGTACCCTAAAGACCACTAACTCTGAAGGACCCCTAGAAGAACCCCTATACTTCCCTTACCTTATCCTCCCTACTTTCCTTGACAGTGCCTAAGGGACTCTCACTTCACGAGACTGACCTACTCTCCTTTCCCCACTCGCTCTTCCAGACTCCCTCTCTCATCTTTTCTCGCACCGCCAGGAACACACTCCCATCCATCAAAGCTGCTACCGCCCTCACCCTCCCACGCTATCTCATCCCAGCCAACGTTCTTCCTCCCTCCCAGTCCTATACCTCTACTCTCACAGTCCTACACTCTCTCACTCT
>NC_059284.1:505967-533467 GCF_017591435.1 Portunus trituberculatus
ACTTAGGTAAACACACACAAATGGATTTCTTAAAGGCATCTGACGCGGTTCTGTGTATACCTAAGATCCTACGTTATTGGAACATTCGTGTGTTGAGCCACCACACAAAATGAAACGATCATGCCCGCCCGAGAGAGAATGTAAGAATATAAGAAAAGTATTCATTATATTAAAAACGCTTATGAAAACCATTAAATATACTTTTATTAACTTCTGTTATCATTTAACTTGTCTTTTCAATCAGTAAATTTGTAATCACAGCAAGAGCAAAATTTTAAAACATAATATAGTGGTTGCGCATGAAGCTGCGCAGTGTGGCTTGTAAGGAAGTAATAGACAACAGCCGATGCAGGAACGCGGCGAAGCAAAATTGATGGAGCAGGGAGGAGGGTAATGTACAAACAGTGTGGCTGACAGCGGTGGACAACTTAGTGCAAGGCATAGAACCCGTGACAAAACCTTCGTCAGCAGTCTTGACAGCTTACGTGACAACCGCTGACGATCCATGACGTGGAAAGGTGGCAAATAAACACCTTAAATTTTAAGTTAAGAACTCCAAGTAACATTCATATTAAAGTATAACAATCACTCTAGAAGTACAATACAACCCATGGGGGTAACAAAAACATAAAAAACATGTGAAATAAACATATCAGAAACCCCATTATCCCTATTTATCCGCGTGAGAATAGATCGCGTTTTCACCCGTTCACGAGGGAGACCCTTATATACTACATCTGGAGCCAACATTCTCCCACCATAAGAGTACATTAAGAACCCCTATACTTACATTGCAATGCAACTGCATACACATTCTTATAATCTTAACCCAAAATCTAAAAGAATCCCAATACACAATATACATTATAAATCAGAACATATCATGCAAGACACCTCTCTCTCGGGAGAAAATACAAATTATATAGCCAACCTATCAGGAGGTTTCACAGTCTGTCCTGTACGTGACACATAAGATGACGATTGAGTAGTGGAGTGCCAAAATTTGTGCAAACTAGCCTCATTAAAACTGTTTATACATACGTAGAATCTGAGCAATGCCCACATTAATTTTGAATACAGAGGCACATGTATTAGATAGGACCCAACCAAACATAGTTTCTTGAGCAACTAGTCCTTCAACCTGCAAACATTTGTTAGGGATGAGGAATTTCCAATATGCATCACGTCCTATTAGAATGTCAACATTTAACTCTATCTTGCGCATACTCATCTGCAAACTTTATAGACTTAAAAGCGTGTAGGCTATACGCAGGAACACGAAGACGTAATAATGGGGCACTTATTGAAGGCACTTCAGCTGCAAGTAAAGACAGAACAGCATCATTGACATCCAACAAATTCAGGTTATAAAATTAATGTTATAATGGGTAAATTTAGAGCTTTTACTTCCCCAAAATGCAGAATAAGAAATCTGCTCTGAAGATACCCATAAAGATCTAAACTCCCTTACAAATTTGCTTGACATGTAAGAATTATCTGAGCCCGAGACGAACAATAAAGTAGCTTCACTGTACATGCCATTCTTATCACACACTTTGACCTTTGTTGTTGGCAAAACACTACACGTTTATTTCAATGGAACACTAGAGCCATGAGAAGAATGAGATACATCAACAAGATCAACAGGGTTCACAGGGGTATTTCCCAAATCATTCTCACCCTCTTTGGCAGGTTGACTAACATTGACTTTCTCACTGCCCTTAGGTAAAGAATTGCTTTTAGAACACAGTCTTTGCCTCTAACACACTCTGCATTATAACCTCTTGCTATTGTTACGCCACCGCCACCCTTCACTGCTGTCTCCCTCACACGCGGCAAGGCAGGGGAGGCCGGGGAGAGCACACACATCACATCTGCGTGAGCCACACGGAGGTTCGACACAGGATTTTATACCGGGTCCTCCTTTAGGCTGCCAGCGAGGAGACGCTCCCATATTAGTTCCTGAGTGGTGTGCAATGTCCCCATCGCTTTACTGTATCCTTGCAACGGGTGGGGTGGGCAGTGTGCAGCCTCGTCTCTGGCGAAGTCCCAGGCTAGTAGACAGCGCGGACCAGAGTATAAAACTCCAGTGGTATAGCTCTCCTTAGGTGCTTACACCTTTCTAACTCAGGTGACAAGGCCAGGCTTCCTTGGTAGTCCTCCCGCGTGGTTCATTCGCCAAACTCAGACCTGAGCGGTGTCCAGTCCCTTAAGGCTATCCCAGAGGCAGTAAGAATCAGAGAAAACCAAACTTTCTCCAATTTTGTTTAATGAGAACAACACAACTCCTCCCTAACATGTAATAGTGCCAACCTGCACTTCCTCACTCTCCTGAACATCAGTTATACCTACGGCACCCAGCTAGAAATTTATTTATTGGTAATACATTTGCACAATACAAAGAATCACGGGAAATGGTATAAAATAAATAAATAATTCTGGTTGCGAGGGGAAAGAAGTGTCCTCCCTCCTCACCCCCATTCTTTTACTTACAGGTTCTATAACTGGGGAGGGGGGGGTAACTAGAACACCCCTTACGTAACAATATGTATCCCCTTTATAAGCACACAAAACACAGCTTAGCAAAACGAATGTTTTCTTGTCGTTCTGAAGGTGAAAGCTGAAGCATTTTAAAACACCTTTTACTGACATGGAGCTTGCTACAAAATACACACCTCACCTGAATTTTTCTCCGAAAGGACCTGGAGTGCGGAGCCAGAACAAGGAGACTGCTTCCTTTTCTCGGACTCCCTCACACTGCGGTTGTCGGTCCCTCCAGTAGTGGACAAGTCCTTGAAGGAGACAGAGTGTTCACGCCGCTCGAGCTCCTTAGTGAGGAACGTCATCAGCAATGTGAGATCTCTTTCGTGTCCAGATCTTCCCTTGACCACTCCAACTGGATATCACTAAGCAAACAAAAAAGGAAGAAGTCATATCTGCTACCTCTAACACCCAACGCCTCTAAACTTTTGATGTGGGTCAAAAGTACTTAGACCGATGAGGTTTGGACGGCATACTTAAGCTGAAAATAGCTTGGATGTGATCGAAAATGATCCTTTCTGGTTTACCAAACTGTTCTTTCAATATCTAAAAGGCTACAGTATAATTGATTGTAGTGACAATCCCTGATTGACAGACTTCGCCTCACCTTCCAACAGAGACTGTAGGTAGGTGAACTTGCTGATGGCTGGGAGAGCAGACATCAATCATGGCTACAAACAGATCTCAGAATGACTGCCACTAGGCTAGTTCACCACTGAAATTCGGTAACTTAAGGCTGGGAAGTTTAACACTTGAGCACGTTGACACTGCAGAGTTACTATCACTGTCATGTGACGACTTTCTCCCTTGGTCGGCAGCCTTATTCAGGTCCACTAACCTTTGAGCAGCTTGTACTCTTGCAGTTCTAGCAGCACTAGGAAAGCTGTCTGTCTCGTATAAGTCTGCCTCTAACAAATCAGGATCACTTATCTCAAGTTCAAGTTCCGCTTGCACAGTGCCCAAGGTAGCCAAACGTTTGTCGAATTCCTCCACAGCGTCCTTGAGTTGCACCCTAGTCACATATAGATCGGCAAGAAGGTCTTGCAACGCCTTACTTACACGAGTGGTCCGCCCACGGGCCGCAGCACGTCTCCTCTCAAGCTGCTCACCAGACATCTTCACCATTCACCGTGAATCACTAAACTTCTGTTAGATTCCTGGGTCTGGACACCATGTATTTGTCCCACAAAACAGCTGATGCAGGAACACGGTGAAGCCAAATTGGTGGACCAGGGAGGAGGGTGATATTTTTACTTTATGCAAGAGGGAAGACTACCAAAGGCAACAAAATGTTGAAAAAAAAGGCTCACTGGAACTGCAGGTTTCCTGAGAGATTCGAAAGAGTCAGCCAAAAGCCAAGGACAAATGTCTGGACACCTCTCTCTTAAAAGAAGTCAAGTTGTAGGAAGATGGAAATACAGAACCAGGTAGGGAGTTCCAGAGTTTACCGGTGAAAGATATTAATGACTGAGAATACTGGTTAACTCTTGTATTAGAGGGTTGGACAGAAAAAGATGAGAGGAAGAAGAAAGTCTTATGCAGTGAGGCCGCAGGAGGAGGAGAGGCATGCAGTTAGCAAGATCAGTAAAGCAATTAGCTTGAAAATAGCGATAAAAGATAGAAAGAGATGCAACATATCGGCGGTGAGAAAGAGGCTGAAGACAGCCAGTCAGAGGAGGGAGTTGATGAGACGAAAAACTTTTGATTCCACCCTATCTAATAAAACTGTGTTAGTGGAACCCCCCAAACATGCGAAGAGTACTCCATACAGAGGCGGATAAGACCATTCGTCACTTGGCTAGCTACTCCTCAGCCTCTTTTCTTAGTTTGTTAGGTAATGAAAGTCATACATTGCAACAAATATTTCAAACAGACAATGTAAATAAACAAGTATCTATCTTCACTGACACCTTTCAGCGATGCTTAAATGCATGTGCTCCATTTGTCACTAAAACCATCAGAAGACCTTATGCTCCTTGGATTAGCGATGATTTAAAATCAGTGATGAGTGAACGGAACAGTAAACAAAAGGAGTTAAAACGTGATCGGCTCAACAATACACTACAAATCAAATATAAGAATCTTAAAGTGCAAGTTTAAGGATCAGTACAGCAAGGAGAGAGTATTATAACAAAGAATTCAATAACAAGAGAGGAGATATAGCAGCCACGTGGCGAGTGGTTCATCAAATTTTCCCTGGCAAGTCAAAGGACAATAATTGTGTCCCTTCTGGGAGTAGAGTGGACGAGTTAAACACCTATTTTGCTAATGTAGGCAACAAAACTTTTATAGACACAAAAGAGTTTGACTGAAGATAATGTAACTCTCCATAATGCCATTGCTACTTATAATTCACATCGCTTTAGACCACAGTCTATAGACGCTAGCACTGTAATCCTCACTATTAAACACCTAAAAGACACAAATTCTTATGGGGCTGATGGTATACCACTTCGATTTTTAAAAGATGCTTTACCTGTTATAACTCCATATCTCACTTGTATTATAAACACCTCAATTGTTACAGGCATTTTCCCAACAACATGGAAGCACGCCCTTGTAACTCCCATTTATAAAAGTGGAGCATCGGATGACCCTAGCAATTACAGGCCTATCTCTTTATTGTCAATTTTATCTAAAGTTCTTGAGAAAATTATAGCCGAGCAACTAGTTAACTTTCTTGAATCTCGAAAACTACTCAGTAATACACAACATGGTTTTAGACCAGGACTGTCAACAGTAACAGCACTAACCAAAGTCGTAATGGATATTTATGAAAGCATGGATAACAAGAAGATTTCTCTACTAACCCTATGTGACTTGTCGAAAGCTTTTGACAGCGTAAGCCACAGCATTTTGTTGAAAAAGCTATATGATATTGGCATTGATTCCTTTTGGTTTAAAGACTATTTAGCACACAGAACTCAGTGTGTTCGTGTTGGAGAAAACATTTCCTCAAAATTAGAAGTGTCTTTTGGAGTCCCTCAGGGTCAATACTTGGGCCTATCTTATTTACGATCTATGTTAATGACCTTGCTACTCATATCAATGACTGCCAGCTAGTACAATACGCTGATGACACTCAGTTCATTCATTCAGATTCGATCGATAATTTAAATGAACTAATCAGACGAACAGAAGAAACTCTGAATAAAATAATAAGCTATTTTAATAATAATGGTCTCCTACTAAATGCCAAGAAGACACAGTGTATGTTCATTGGATCAAGAGCTCTATTGTCTAGAATACCAAATAACACCATAATACATGTTAATGATGCACAGATTAAGCCAAGTGATTCTGTTAAGAACTTGGGAGTTTATTTCGACAAGTACATGCTTTTTGACAACCACATTACTGAGTTAGCCAAGAAAACTTTTGCGATACTTATGTATATTAATCGCATAAGAAACTTGTTTAGTACTAAGGCCAGAACAACTGTGATACAGACACTCGTCCTTAGCTTGATTAACTACGGCATGACGGTGTGGGGCACCACCAATAAAACTCAGCTAAAAAGAGTACAAAAAATACTAAATTTTTCTGCCAAAGTGGCTGTGGGTAATAGATCTAAGTATGACCATGCTTCTCCTATTTTAAATGAATTAAGATGGCTACAAATTAGCAAAAAATGTGATTACGAGCAATGTGTTTTTATGTTCAATATTCTAAAAAAAAATATCCTAGTTGGCTTGTCACCTTTCCAAGTGTGAATGATGTAAACCAGACAAACACGAGGCAACACAATCTACTGTATATACCCAGAACTAGCACTGACAACGGCCAGAGATCAATTTCTGTAAAAGGTCCGCGATTATGGAACGCCTTGCCCTCGTGTATAAAAGATATAGGAAATGTGTTCACGTTTAAAAGAAGACTTATAAACTTCCTTCTGAGTAACGACCTTCAGCTTTAATTGTGACACCACTAGTACTTCTCTTTCTATGTGGCAATTTTATGATTAGTGTTCTTATGTTTTACTGTATTTTAGTCTCATATTTTGAATTTTATGATGTTTTAGTAATAGTTTTACTGCTAGTTTTACCGCTAATGTTGTCTTTTTACACGATAGTTTATTAGCATGATATTCTTCTTTTATCGTATTTTAGTGTTATTACATGAATTTTACTGTCTTAGTAATCTTTTATAATTATGACACTTCATCATTATTTTTAATTTTAGCTATATCTGTATCTTGCTAGGAGAATATCACAATGTACAGATGTAAGAATAACCATTGTTCACAATGGAATAAGACAATAAATTTTAAATTCTAAATTCTTTGTACAAAGTTCACAGTTGGAGGAGCGAGAAAAACTGGCGGTGACGCCTCAGAACGCCTAACTTCATAGAAGCTGTTCTAGCATGAGATGAGATGTGAAGTTTCCAGTTAAGATTATGAGTAAGGGAGACATTGAGGATATTCAGTGTAAGAGCGAGACAGTTGAGTGTCACTGAAGAAGAGGGGAGAGTTGTCTAAGAAGGTTGTGTCGAGTTGATAGATGGAGGAATTGAGTTTTTGAGGCATTGAAAACTACTAGATTTTCTCTGCCTCAATCGGATATCTTAGAAAGATCAGAAATTAGGCATTCTGTGGCGTCCCTGCGTGATTTGTTCACTTCCTGAAAGGTTGGATGTCTCTGAAAGGACGTGGAAAGATGTATGGTGTTATCATCAGCGTAGGGCAAGAAGTTTGGTTAAGAAGATCATTAATGAATAATAGAAAGAGAGTGGGTGACAGGACAGAACCTTGAGGAACACCACTATTAATAGATTTAGGAGAACAGTGGCCGTCTACCACAACAGCAATAGAACGGTCGGAAAGGAAACTTTAGATAAAGTTGTAGAGAGAAGGATAGAAACCGTAGGAGGGCAGTTTGGAAATCAAAGCTTGCGTTGCAGCTGCAGCACCAAGACTGTCGTCGGCCAAGACGGCTCTGGCTCGATCCAGCAGTTCCTTAACATTCATGCCCTCCAAACATGAACCGGCTCTCAAGACGTGGCGGGCACTTTCCGGAAGACCAGCCAGAAAAGCTCAACTTAAGCCGGAGTCAGAGATACCACCGGAAAGCACAGCCAGGTGGGGAAGCTCCGCCAAGTACACGTCCACTGATTCACCATGCATCACGGAGTCTGAGCGGTGAACTGCTCGTAGGCCACAAACTTGTCTGTAGCGAAGGCAAATATAATTGCTTTTTTAATCTTCTTGAAGTCTTCTTTGTCTAGCCCGGTCAGTTGCTGATACACCGAGAAAGCTCCCCGGCTGAGTCGCAGCAGAACCACAGCGTGTAAGTCAGTTACGCCACGTAAATTGCACACCAGCTTTAGCTTCTTGATCCATTCTACTGTAACTACGTGCTTGCCAGTTTGGCGCCCACTTCTTACAAACCTGTGTAACCATTGTTCTACTATTTGATTGTTCACTGTTTCACCTCGTACACCGCCAACACCGGTTGGTGGGTAACGCTCGTACACCGAACGTTTATGTAGTGCCTGATTTGTGTTAATAAATCAGTTCCTTAGCTACCACCACTGCTCTCACTTGTCCTTACCACGGTCCTGGAGCTCCTGCTAGTAGCGACCTGTTACATTGGTGACCCCGGAGTGACGCCACGTCTCTCCGACACTCGACATGGCCGACAGCAACACGCCGCCCACCAGCCCTGCCGCAGCAGCAGCGCAGGTCAAGCTCCCGACGTTTTCAGTGGTAGACGCCCCTACCTGGTTCCGGAGGGCGGAGGTCCAGTTCCGCCTGAAGAGGATAACCAGCCCTACTACCCAGGCCGACCACGTCCTCGCAGCCCTACCTGACGAACTCTTTCCCCGTATCTCGGAGTGGCTATCCAAGGGCGACTCGGCAATAGAGTACACCGACCTCAAGACCTTCCTGTTGCAACGCTTCACCCCATCAGCAGCATCACGAGTGAAGCAACTCCTGCAGCTCGCTAAGCAGCCCCTTGGAGACCAGAAACCATCAGACGCCCTACTGGAGATGAGGGCGCTAGCTAGACTTCCTCCAGCGGCCGATGGAACAGGGAGACAGCTAGACTTGCTTCGCGCACTTTGGCTTCTACGTCTTCCAGAACCCATTCGTGCAGTCATCCCCAACGCAGAAGAAATGAGGGAAGAAGACCTGCGGGAGATGGCAGACAATCTAAATGACGCACAGGCTGCAGTGGGACGCAGCGTCAACGCCGTGCCGCTTGCATCATCACTAGCAGCTTCGTCAGACGAGGATGACATCGTGGCAGTCAGGCACATTCCTACACGCACCCGACAGCCGCAAGCACTACAGCAAACCAAACCACCGCCACGTCAGCAGCGAAACCGCGCAGACTTTGCAGATGGCTTGTGCTATTTTCACGCCAAGTTCGGCCCTCAGGCTAGAACTTGCAAACCAGGTTGCACTTGGCCAAAAAACGTGTAAGGCAGCCGCCGCCTGTAGCGGTGGCTGCCAGCGGTTCGACAGCCTTCCTCCTCCACGACCCCACAACAGGCATCCGCTTCCTGGTGGACACCGGTGCCGGCAGCTCCCTCTTGCCGGCCTCTCAGTGGAGGAAGCCCGATCTGCCGCCGCCCGACATCAGACTCACCGCGGCAAACGGCACACCAATACCCACATACGGCCGCCAGCACCTGGATATACGCATAGGTGACCGTACGTATGGATGGAGCTTCCTGGTGGCCGACGTGACCATCCCTTTGCTCGGAGCAGATTTCCTGGCACACTACCGGCTCCTCGTCGACGTGTCCACCTGTAGGTTGGTCGACACAGTTGTCGATGCCACAGACGACTTTGCACATCTTCGCGGTGCTTACCCCGACGTATTCAAGCCTGAGCTTCGGCAGCGACCACAGGTTCCGGCCAAGCACGGGATTTACCACCACATAAAGACGTCGGGCCCTCCAGTATTCTCCAAGTTTCGTCGGTTGCCACCCGACAAACTAGCAGCGGCCAAGCGGACGTTCGCGGAGTTGGAACGCCTCGGCATTTGTCAAAAAGCATCAAGTCCCTGGGCATCACCTCTGCACATAGTGGTAAAAAAGGATGGCTCCCTTCGTCCCTGTGGAGACTACAGACGCCACAACATGCAGACAGAGTCCGACCACTACCCACTGCCCAACATCGCTGATGTCACCTCCTTTCTCCATGGCGCAAAAATTTTCTCCAAACTCGATCTTCTGAAGGGGTACTACCAGGTGCCCATGCACCCAGAGGACATACCAAAAACTGCCGTCACCACGCCATTCGGTACCTTCACCTTCAACTACAGTTGTTTTGGCCTCAGGAACTCCGGGGCTACATTCCAGCGGACAATGGACGGCATCTTAGGCGAGTTGCCCTTCTGTGTGTGTTATGTTGACGACATCCTTATCTACTCCTCCTCCAGACAAGAACACTTACAACACATCTCTACAGTGTTAGACCGCCTACAGCGGAATGGCCTGGTCGTGAGGTACGATAAGTGCGTGTTCGGTGTCACAGAGGTGGATTTCCTGGGCCACCACCTCACTCCTGCAGGTGTTTCACCTCTCCCAGAGAAGGTAGGAGTAATCAAGGAATTCCCCACACCATCCACAGTCAAGGCCCTCCAAGAATTCGTGGGATTGGTTAATTACTACCACCGTTTCCTGCCAGGCATCGCGTTTATCATGGCCCCGTTGTACAGTGCACTCGCAGGAAAACCCAAGGAGTTGATATGGGGCCTCCCTCAAGCAGAGGCATTTCGGAGGGCCAAGGAAGCTCTCGCCGATACAGCCATCTTCTCTTTCCCGAGCCCGGGGAAGCCTCTCCTCCTTACCACAGACGCCAGCAACATCGCCATCGGAGCTGTCCTGGAGCAAATGATCCAAGGGCAGCCCCACCCCCTGGGCTTCTTCAGCCGTGGGCTAGGAAAAGCCGAAAAGAACTACTCCACTTTTGATCGAGAACTCCTCGCCGTGCATCAAGCCATTCGACACTTCCGTCACTTCCTCGAGGGCGTAACCTTCACGATTCAGACGGACCACATGCCTCTGGTACACGCCTTCACTAGACAGGGTGATGCATGGTCCCCCCGCCAGCGCCGTCATATTTCTGCCATCGCCGAGTTCAACTGCCAGGCAAGAAGAACCCTGTCGCCGATGCCCTCTCCAGAGTCCTCATCAACACAGTACAAGTGGGGCTCGACTACAACCTACTCTCGAAAGAACAACAACAGGACCCAGAGATGGGAGCTTGCAGAACCGCCATCACCTCTCTCACGTGGAAGGACATTCCAGTGGACGACGAAGGTACCACGATCCTCTGCGACATCAGCACTGGCCGCCCGCGCCCGTGGATACCAGCCTCCCTCCGCCAACATGTGTTCAACCTCATCCATGGCTTGTCACATCCATCGCGACGTGCAACAGCACGCCTCCTGAGGCAGAAATTTGTCTGGCACTGCATCTCCAGAGATGCGAAGAACATGGTAAGGACTTGCACCGCCTGTCAAAAATAAAAATTCATCGTCACACAGAAACTGGTCCCGGATCCTTCCATCAGCCGCAAAGACGTTTTGGACACATCCACGTCGACGTCGTGGGCCCCCTGCCCCCGTCAGAAGGACGTCGTTACCTCTTCACCGTTATTGATCGCTCCACGAGATGGCCCGAAGCGGTGCCTATGTCCGACGCCACTTCAGAATCTTGTGCCGCTGCTCTGCTCTCAGGATGGATCACAAGATTCGGCATCCCCGAACATATCACATCTGACCGAGGAGCCTCTTTTACTTCACAGGTATGGATGTCCCTGGGGAAGCTGTTGGGTACCTCCATCCACCACACCACGGCCTATAACCCGGAGGCGAACGGCATGGTGGAACGGTTCCACAGAACCTTGAAGGCTGCTTTGATGTCCCGATGCAGTGACACAACCTGGTCGTCGCAGCTTCCCTGGGTCCTTCTCGGCATTCGGACGACTCCGAAGGAAGGGCTCGGAGCCTCTCCGGCAGAGATGGTTTACGGCGAGCCCCTCGTGGTCCCCGGCGAGTTCTTCCCCGACGCCCCCTCCGAAGATGACATACATCGACTGAGACGAATTGTTGGGAGATTCGCCCCCTGCAAACAGACATACAAGCCGTCAGAACACCGCTACATCCCTCAAGATCTACATACGACGAAATACGTTTTTCTCCGCACCGACGCTCACAGGCCTCCTCTCACGCCTCCATATTCGGGTCCCTACGAGGTCATCGAGAGGAAGAAGAAGGCGTTCCTGTTGCGGATCAAAGGCGCCGACGATTGGGTTTCCATAGATCGACTAAAGCCGGCGTATCTGCAAGATGACGACCTCCCTCCAGTGCGGTTCTCCAGGGCTGGCCGCCCACTCTCCCGGGGCACGGGGCATCTTCGCTGAAGGGGTGGGGGGGGGGAGTATTGTAACTACGTGCTTGCCAGTTTGGCGCCCATTTCTTACAAACCTGTGTAACCATTGTTCTACTATTTGATTGTTCACTGTTTCACCTCGTACACCGCCAACACCGGTTGGAGCTTAGATAGCTTGTAATACGAGGACTGGGCAGGCCAGAGAAACAACTGCTGACTGTTGCTGCTGTTGGTTTTATTCTGCTCACACACTACTTGAGAAACCCTCTCTACATCTTCGACCCACAAATCAAACAACAGAACAAATTGTGCCGAACCCATAAATACATTAAGGTTCACAATAACAATCAATTAGTGTTAAACAAGCATTCCACTCATTTAAATACGATATACTACAGATAGAATAGTGTGGGTGAAATGAGAGGTTAGTGTGGAAGAATAGGTGGGTGAAAAGATGACGGAAAGTAAAAGAGTGACAGGTGGCGGGCCGTCCGCTTCGAATTACAACGTTTTTACTTTTTAACAACTAACGGTCAAGGGATAATTTCTTTTCTTTATAACCAAAGCTTTAACCTCTTTATCAAAGTGCTAACTGAAACAATGTCTTTACTGGAGAGAGAGAGAGAGAGAGAGAGAGAGAGAGAGAGAGAGAGAGAGAGAGAATACAACTGGGATACTTACAGCAAAATCATCTGCAAAGGGAGCCGTGACGTCTTCCCTAGATGGTTTACACTGGGTAATTGACTGACTGACTGACTGACTGAATGGAGTAACGCGCGATGTTATGGTGATGTTTGACCCTTAACTACTCCATTTCCTGCTTATATAACATTTTATCAGAAATCTGAAGATATAATCACATTCAAAAGACTTTGTTCCACAATATGGGATAGTTTATTTTAGTAATTATTGTTAAAGTTGCTGCAAATTCTTGCAATAAACTTAAAGGTTATAAACAATGCAGACAGTATTTTCTCACTTTAACTTATCATATTTATGTTGATTATCTATTTGCAAAAATTTTAATATGATGTTTAGATTCAACAATAATTCCTGAGTGTAACGATATAAAGTAAAATGTACTGAGTAAAGAATGAAGTAATACATGATCCAAAATATGAAAGTGTATGGAAGGTAACGAATTTTGCCCGCCTATGTGACAGGCTGTTGCGAAAAACCCCTCCTCACACCTGTCAAGTATACGGAGTCTATGGTACACAATAAACAACGAAGCTCTGGTAGGTTCAGTATACGAAAATTATTTAGGACTTATTGTTAGCTCTGATCTCCATCTAAGAAAGCACTGCTTAATGGCCAGAAATAGGGCAAATAGGATACTATTATGAGTTTTTAGGAGTGTTAAAAGTAAAGGTCCTGAAGTGATAGTAAAGTTGCTCTGTACAGTTCTGGTCCACATATTACGAGATTGAAGCTATTAGTTTTACATTCTTTAGAGGGACATAGGTTAAGAAAGAATTTGATAAGAGTCTTTAAGAGGCATAGAAGTTATAACAAGGGAAACAAGCAAAATTCTTAGTATCAGCAACCCATAGAACAAGAAATAATGGGTTTAATCTTGATAAAAATACGTATACGAAAGAGATAGGAAGAAAATGGTTTTCAAATAAAGTGATAGATGAATAGAACACTCAGTAATCGGGTTGTTAGTGCAGAATTGTTAGGGAGCTTTGAGAGAAGATTCGACAGATTTATAGATGAGGATGACAGGGAGGTGGTGGCGTAGTGGATAAGGTGGTGAGCGTGGGATCGGGCAGACGTCCACGCGTAGGTTCGAATCCCACCACATACTGCTTTGAAACTCATTTGTCGAGTGGTTTAAAGTTACCTACATGTCACCATGATACCCAGGTTCTAGGTGGAGGTGTAATTGCCTTACACCCAAGATGAGCTTGGGTGGTGATATGAGCCTTGATATGGGTACCACTATAAATAAAACTGAAGCTGAACAGCGCTTCCTGCATACTCTTCAAGTGTGCCTACAGGCGCTATAATACTTAAGGTAAAAAAAAAAAAAAAAAGATGAGGACAAATAGGTATATTACATACAAGGCCTGATGACTCCTTGCAACTTCCCTAATTTTCTTGAGTTGTGTTCTGACCCACACCAGGTGAGCTGACAGGTGATTATAATTATTATTTGTACCCTTACACTACTGCAAGGCGTGCTGATTGGAATTTTCCTTGCAGGTGTACAACTTCCTGCCGAGCATCAGTGCCGTGACGGGAGTGTCGCCGCAGCGGTACCTGTGGCGCGTGGCTGTCGCCTTGCACATTTCCCCTCGGTTGCTGGTAGCGTGGGTGGCGCGCGCCTATTACAACTCCCTGGCCGCCCATGTGCCCGCCGCCCGCCGCCCCGCCTACCTGACGCTGGTGTCTGTGGCCTTCTACCTCAACCTGACGGAGCTCGCCACGCTCTGTGGGGTCACTTATATCTCCAATAAGGAGAACTACCGTGAGTAGAGTACATGCATTACACCTGTAAATGTAAATAATCCGAGAATGTTGCTATCCAATCTATAACTGCTTTCTTTCTCTTTTCCTGTATCTATAAGGAAAATTACAGTGAATATTAAACCTGTAGCTCTAACTCTGCCTAGAGCACCATTAGTGACATGTAACTCTTTCCTCTGTATCTGTAGAGAACATTCTTGTGAGTACCTGTTCCTCTCTCTACCTGTATATGTAACCCCTTCCCCCGTACCGACGAGTGTAAGAGGAATACCATATTGGACCGGTAACTCTACTTGAACAAGTCTCTCTCTCTCTCTCTCTCTCTCTCTCTCTCTCTCTCTCTCTCTCTCTCTCTCTCTCTCTCTCTCTCTCTCTCTCTCTCTCTCTCTCTCTCTCTCTCTCTCTCTCTCTCTCTCTCTCTCTCTCTCTCCCAAGTAATATGCAAACTTTGGTCGAGCGGAGAAATATTGCGTAAGAAAGTGATAAAGAAGTAGAAGCATGAAGGAAATACGGAAGGAGAGTGAGTGAGAGTGAAAGTGAGAGCGAGAGTGAGAGTGAGAGTGAGAGTGAGAGGAAGGAGAGAGAGAGGATAGAGGAAACAATTCAGGGAAGCTGGACGAGTGAGTTCCTCTGGTTTCCCTCCATTTTTCCCTTTCCTTCCTCTCTCTCTCTCTCTCTCTCTCTCTCTCTCTCTCTCTCTCTCTCTCTCTCTCTCTCTCTCTCTCTCTCTCTCTCTCTCTCTCTCTCTCTCTCTCTCTCTCTCTCTCTCTCTCTCTCTCTCTATTCTCACAAGAGGCCTCTAAAAATTTCATTAATATCGAGTGACTCATCCTTCAATGACAAATGAAGGGCTCTCTCTCTCTCTCTCTCTCTCTCTCTCTCTCTCTCTCTCTCTCTCTCTCTCTCTTGGTAACCCTTATTTTTCCGCTTTTTCCATGATTTTCCCCCTATTCTTATTTTCCTTTCCATTTCCTTCCCATTTTCATAATTTTCCTCCTCATTCCTTTTATTACCTCCCCATCACCACTACCAGGAAGGGAGATGAGAGGAGAACGGAGAAGGGAGAGGGAGGGGAGAAGGAAGAGGGGGAAGAGAGTCAACCTATCTGTCACCTATATTGACTGGGGGAGAGGGGAACATGAAGGCTTCCTATATATCATTCTCTCTCTCTCTCTCTCTCTCTCTCTCTCTCTCTCTCTCTCTCTCTCTCTCTTTCCCCCCTGCGGCTGAGTGGTGGTTGAGATGAGAGGGAAGAGGAAGAAAAGGAGGAGGAGTTAATCACCAAAATGAAATAGGGAACAAGAGAAGGAGAATATATAAGAGTGTATGGGAGAGATAAGGAGGAAGAAGAGAAAAAAGAGGAGGAGGAGGAGGAGGTGAGAATGAGAGAGCCCGGCAACTTCTAATACATACTTATTATATGTGTCCTACCTGATAAACACGTTAGACTCAAGTAAATGTTTAGACAGAAAAGCAGGCAAACATTCATAATGAACAGGCGATTAAGTCTGCACATGTTTTCTTATTGACATCAATGGAAATTTTCAATTGTAAGTTTGCTATGAAAAAAAAAAAAAAATGCATGTCGAAGAAAAATCTTATCTTTCACCATTACGAAATCTGGAGCACAACTTAGGCCTTGTAAAGAAAATTACATTATTTCTCCTTATGGAAAAAAAAGGAGAGGGGAAATATATACTGTAATGATTCTGATGGAAAGGAAAAAAAAATGCTGGTTAAGTTAGAATTGAAGGATTTATCCTATTTCTTTATGTATGTAATTCACCTGGTCACCCAACGAGCCTTCCCCATTACAGAGCGAGCTCAAAGTTCATAGACCGATCTCACACACTGGAAAAGCGAGGCCACAGCCCCTCGAGTTACATCCTGTACCTACTTGCTGCTAGGTGAACAGGGGCGTACCAATTTGCCTCGCCGCACCCGGGACTTAAATCCGAGCCTTCTAGGTTGTGAGCCGAGTGTGCTAACCACTACACTACGCGGTGTGTGTGTAATTTCACCTCGGTCTCCTACTGGTTACCCAGCCAGTCTTCCCCATTACGGAGCGACCTCAGAGCTCACAGATCGATCTTCGGGTAAGACTGAGACCGCATCATACACAACACACACCGGGAAAGCGAGGCCACAACCCCTCCAGTTACATCCCGTACCTACTTGCTGCTAGGTGAACATGGGCTACACATTAAGAGGCTTGCCCATTTGCCTCGCCGCCTCCGGGATTTGAACCCAGGCCTCTCGACTGTGAGTCAAGCGTGCTGACCACAACACTACGCGCGCGCGCGCGTGTGTGTGTGTGTGTGTGTGTTTCACTGTTTGATCTGCTGCAGTCTCTGACGAGACAGCCAGACGTTACTCTATGGAACGAGCTCAGAGCTCATTATTTCCGATCTTCGGATAGGCACACACCACACCGGGACAACAGGGTCACAACTCCTCGATGTACATCCCGTACCTACTCACTGCTAGGTGAACAGGGGCTACACGTGAAGGGAGACACACCCAAATATTTCCACCCGGCCGGGGAATCAAACCCCGGTCCTCTGGCTTGTGAAGCCAGCGCTCTAACCACTGAACTACCGGGCGTGTGTGTGTGTGTGTGTGTGAGAGAGAGAGAGAGAGAGAGAGAGAGAGAGAGAGAGAGAGAGAGACGGAAAATATAATGGAGAAATTGTAAACGAAAAAAAATGGAGTCAGTTTGTATTGTTATTATGCGTTCAGATGGAGATGTGAATATAAGAACTTCATTCTGTTTTAATTTCATACGAAAAAGAAAGAGAAAGAGACGAAAAAATCTAGTAATGCAAAGATTCTGAAGGTAAAGAAAATCGGAACCCAATTATATAGTTAAGAAATGTTCAGATAGAAATATGAATGTAGACAGAGACAGAGACAGAAACAGAGACAGAGGCAGAGACAGACACAGAGACAGACACAGAGAAAAAGACAAAGACAAAGACAGAGACAGCGACAGAGACAGCGATAGAGACAGAGACAGAGACAGAGACAGCGACAGAGACAGAGACAGACACAGAGAAAAAGACAAAGACAAAAACAGAGACAGCGAAAGACACAGAGACAGCGATAGAGACAGAGACAGAGACAGAGAACGAGACAGAGACAGACACAGAGAGAAAGACAAAGACAAAGACAAAGACAGAGACAACGATAGAGACAGAGACAAAGACAGACACAGAGACAGAAATAAAGACAAAGACAAAGACAGGGACAAAGACAGAGACAGAAACAGGCACAGAGACAGAGACAGAGACAGGCACAGAGACAGAGACACAGACAGAGACAGAGAGAAAGACAAAAACAAAGACAGAGACAGCGACAGAGACAGAGACAGAGACAGAGACACAGACAGAGACAGAGAGAAAGACAAAAACAAAGACAGAGACAGCGACAGAGACAGAGACAGAGACATGCACAGAGACAGAGACACAGACAGAGACAGAGAGAAAGACAAAAACAAAGACAGAGACAGAGAGACAGAGACAGAGAAAGACACAGAGACTGAGACAGAGACAGAGACAGACACAGAGACTGAGACAGAGACAGAGACAGACACAGAGACTGAGACAGAGACAGAGACAGAGACAGAGACAGACACAGAGACTGAGACACAGAGAGACAGAGACAGAGACAGAGATAGACACAGAGACTGAGACAGAGACAGACACAGAGACAGAGACAGAGACAGAGACAGAGACTGAGACAAAGACAGAGACAGACACAGAGACTGAGACAGAGACAGAGACAGAGACAGAGACAGAGACAGACACAGAGACTGAGACAGAGACAGAAAAGACAGACAAACACTGAGACAGAGACAGAGACAGAGACAAAGACAAGGAAATTTAAAGATTCTGAATGAAAAATTAATGAATGAAAAAAAACTTATGGAGTTGATAATATCCTTAAAGATAACACACACACACACATACACACACACACGGCCCGGTAGCTCAGTGGTTAGAGCGCTGGCTTCACAAGCCAGAGGACCGGGGTTCGATTCTCCGACCGGGTGGAGATATTTGGGTGTGTCTCCTTTCACGTGTAGCCCCTGTTCATATATATATATATATATATATATATATATATATATATATATACACACACACACACACATATATATATATATATATAGATAGATAGATAGATAGATAAATAAATATATATATATATATATATATATAATATATTATTTATTATCTATCTATCTATCTATCTATCTATCTATCTATCTATCTATCTATCTATCTATCTATCTATCTATATATATATATATATATATATATATATATATATATATATATATATATATATATATATATATATATATATATATATATATATATATATATATATATATATATATATATATATATATATATATATATATATATATATATATATATATATATATATATATATATATATATATATATATATATATATATATATATATATATATATATATATATATATATATATATATATATATATATATATATATATATATATATATATATATATATATATATATATATATATATATATATATATATATATATATATATATATATATATATATATATATATATATATATATATATATATATATATATATATATATATATATATATATATATATATATATATATATATATATATATATATATATATATATATATATATATATATATATATATATATATATATATATATATATATATATATATATATATATATATATATATATATATATATATATATATATATATATATATATATATACGGTTTACGTACGTCACCCGGCTGCGGTTAGCTGCTACAGCTCACTAGACTGTTATTCTGGCAAAATCGCCAACTTTGTTACGGTCAGTACAGTGGGGATTATAAAACACTCCACAGAGTCCCCACTACTATAACTCACAGCCGCCGTAACCCTCAGGTTCTTTCAAGGTCGCCAACAGTGTATAATTTCCCCCACTGTAAGGGAATCTCCTCAGCAACTCCTTCTCCTCCTGTGCCCAACCAAGTAGAATTTATAAATGGTAGATGTTATGTGGAACAGGCCGAGGCCTTAATACCCCCTAGAGAAACCGCCCACAAGGACAATTCCACCCACTTCTCTATGAAGTATTAATGCCTCTCCGCACGCCTTGCACCCAGGCTGTAAGGGTTTACTGACTGGGACAAAACGTGCAGTATATATATTACTACAACAGGTGCTTCCTAACACCTGTCAGACTGACATCCCTGGCCTACTACTACTGCAATATATGATGTGTACAGCACATCCGGTGATGTACACACAAGCCCAGACACCACCTACGGGTGACACCAGCTATACACGAGTCCAAATACTCGTCGCAGACAAGTCTGGCGGACGACAACTACGCACCACTGGCCGACATGAAGCCTCTCAGCATTCAATAGTGTGCGTGGCTACTACCACTACAATACAGTATACTACTGAAACTATACAAAAGATGGTGGGGCACACAGCCGCCCACCAAACACACTGGTGACCACGGCCACCAACAACGACAAACAGGACGAGACAGTAACGTGTCTCTCCGCGTCGCCACAACCGAGTGGACGAACGCACAACAGAAATGCAGCCCCAACCGGCTACACTTTCCTCAGGACAACAAGCCCGTTGTCCTACACAGCCACGGTCTACCAGTAACAAGCCAGCTACTCAACAGGAGGGCACAACTCCCAGACCAATGACTAGCGAGTAACAAGCGAAGCCCAGCAACACGAATCTCCCTAACACTGTGCCAGACCGACGAGAGTGCGTGTCTATCTCCGCTGAAGGCTAGCTGGTTACTGACTGTGAAGCTCGCAGGCACACAAAATGTTGGAGAGGGGGAGGCGGGTTGTCTGCTCAGCAGAACAGCCCGAGGGGCCCGCGATGAGTGGCCATAGGCTTCATATATAATGAAATAATAAATTAAAGGGGATTAAGACGGTGCCCATCACAATATATATATATATATATATATATATATATATATATATATATATATATATATATATATATATATATATATATATATATATATATATATATATATTATATATATATATATATATATATATATATATATATATATATATATATATATATATATATATATATATATATATATATATATATATATATATATATATATATATATATATATATATATATATATATATATATATATATATATATATATATATATATATATATATATATATATATATATATATATATATATATATATATATATATATATATATATATATATATATATATATATATATATATATATATATATATATATATATATATATATATATATATATATATATATATATATATATATATATATATATATATATATATATATATATATATATATATATATATATATATATATGAGTCCATGGGACGCGTGATGACTTTCCCGAGACATTTGGGATGTTGTGGAAGGCTAAAGCATGTGTTGCATTTAAGGTATAGAAATGTGTCATGCTCATCTTTAAAGTATTTCAAGGCAAAGGAGTGCGTGGTGTTGTTGTTTACGATATTCATCTGTAGTGTAATGTGTTTTGTCTTTCATCCTTTATTTGTTGACGTACAATATATATATATATATATATATATATATATATATATATATATATATATATATATATATATATATATATATATATATATATATATATATATATATATATATATATATATATATATATATATATATATATATATATATATATATATATATATATATATATATATATATATATATATATATATATATATATATATATATATATATATATATATATATATATATATATATATATATATATATATATATATATATATATATATATATATATATATATATATATATATATATATATATATATATATATATATATATATATATATATATATATATATATATATATATATATATATATATATATATATATATATATATATATATATATATATATATATATATATATATATATATATATATATATATATATATATATATATATATATATATATATATATATATATATATATATATATATATATATATATATATATAATATATATATATATATATATATATATATATAATATGCCAAATCTATTCTCCAACTTACTAAAAACTCTTTCATCAATAGAAAATGTCAAAGTCTTTCCAATTCTAACTCCTCTCGAGATTTCTGGCATCTAGCCAATAATATCTCTAACAACTTTACTTCTTCGTCTTTCCCTCCTTTACTTCATCCAGATGGCTCTACAGCTGTCTCTTCTTTTCTAAAGCTGAACTCTTCGCTCAAACCTTTGCTACCAACTCAACTTTGGATGATTCTGGGCATATTCCTCCTACTCCTCCACCCTCTGACTACTTCATCCCTAAAATTAAAATTCTTTATAAAGACGTTTTCCTGGCCCTCTCTGGCCTTGATTCTCGGAAGGCTTACGGTCCGGATGGAGTCCCTCCTGTTGTTCTCAAAAACTGTGCTTCCGAACTCGCTCACTGCCTGGTCAAACTCTTTCATCTGTGTCTCTCTACTTCTATTTATCCTTCTTGCTGGAAGTTTGCTCACATTCAACCTGTCCCTAAAAAAGGTGACCACTCCAATCCTTCTAACTACCGCCCTATAGCTTTGATTTCCTGCCTTTCTAAAGCCTTTGAGTCTATCCTTAATAGGAAGATAATGAGGCATCTATCAGCTCACAACCTTCTCTCTGATTGCCAGTATGGTTTCCGTAAAGGCAGATCTACTGGTGATCTTCTTACTTTCCTAACTGAATCTTGGTCATCCTCTTTTAGGGACTTCGGTGAAACCTTTGCTGTCGGCCTTGACATATCGAAAGCCTTCGATAGAGTCTGGCACAAATCTTTAATTTCTAAACTACCCTCCTACGGATTCTATCCTTCTCTCTGTACCTTCATCTCCAGTTTCCTTTCCGATCGTTCTATTGCTGCTGTAGTAGACGGTCACTGTTCTTCCCTAAAACTATCAACAGTGGTGTTCCACAGGGTTCTGTCCTATCACCCACTCTCTTTCTATTATTCATCAATGATCTCCTAAATCTGACTCAATGCCCTATCCACTCCTATGCTGATGATACCACCTGCATTATTCAACAGCGTTCAACAGACGCCCAACCCAACAACAATTAAATGACTCAAGGCGAGATGCTATAGGACGCCTAACTTCTGATCTTTCACTTGTTTCTGATTGGGGCAGAGAAAACCTGGTTTTGTTCAATGCCTCAAAACTCAATTTCTACAACTATCTACTCGACATAACCTTCCAGACAACTATC
Organism: Portunus trituberculatus; assembly: GCF_017591435.1. NCBI lineage: Eukaryota > Metazoa > Arthropoda > Malacostraca > Decapoda > Portunidae > Portunus > Portunus trituberculatus. The sequence continues at coordinate 528,715 of NC_059284.1, forward strand.
CTCTCTTCTTCAATAACACTCAACTTCCCCTCTCCTCTACATTAAACACACTCGGTCTATCCTTCACTAAAAATCTAAACTGGAAATTTCACATCTCTACTCTTGCTAAATCAGCTTCCAAGAAGTTAGGTGTCCTGTGGCGTCTTCGTCCATTTTTCTCTCCCTCCCAGCTGCTTGCTCTGTACAGGGGCCTTATCCGCCCGTGTATGGAGTATGGCTCTCATGTCTGGGGGATCCACACACAGCTTTACTAAACAAGGTGGAATCTAAAGCTTTTCGTCTTATCAACTCTTCTCCTCTAACTGACTGTCTTGATTCTTTAAGTCACCGCCGCAATGTTGCATCTTTATCTGTCTTCTACCGCTGTTTTCATGCTGTCTGCTCTTCTGAACTTGCTAACTGCATGCCTTCCCCCTCCTGCGGCCTCGCTGCACAAGACTCTCTACTTCTTCTCATCCCTATTCTGTCCATCTTCCTAATGCAAGAGTTAACCAGTATCTTCACTCCTTCATTCCCTACACTGGTAAACTCTGGAACTCTCTACCTGTGTCTGTATTTCCACCTGCCTATGACTTAAACTCTTTCAAAAGAGGAGTGTCAAGACACCTCTTACGTTAACTGGACCCTCCTTTTAGATTTTTTGTTTTTCTCTTTCTCCTACTTTCCTCTTAACAGGGCCTGGCAACCAGCGGGATTTTTTTTTCCAACACTTTGTTTTCCCTTGGCCAGTGCCCTTGTAATGTAAAAAAAAAAAAAAAAATATATATATATATATATATATATATATATATATATATATATATATATATATATATATATATATATATATATATATATATATATATATATATATATATATATATATATATATATATATATATATATATATATATATATATATATATATATATATATATGTGTGTATATATATATATGTATATATATATATATATATATATATATATATATATATATATATATATATATATATATATATATATATATATATATATATATATATATATATATATATATATATATATATATATATATATATATATATATATATATATATATATATATATATATATATATATATATATATATATATATATATATATATATATATATATATATATATATATATATATATATATATATATATATATATATATATATATATATATATATATATATATATATATATATATATATATATATATATATATATATATATATATATATATATATATATATATATATATATATATATATATATATATATATATATATATATATATATATATATATATATATATATATATATATATATATATATATATATATATATATATATATATATATATATATATATATATATATATATATATATATATATATATATATATATATATATATATATATATATATATATATATATATATATATATATATATATATATATATATATATATATATATATATATATATATATATATATATATATATATATATATGTATATATATGTATATATATATATATATATATATATATATATATATATATATATATATATATATATATATATATATATATATAGAGAGAGAGAGAGAGAGAGAGAGAGAGAGAGAGAGAGAGAGAGAGAGAGAGAGAGAGAGAGAGAGAGAGAGAGAGAGAGAGAGAGAGAGAGAGAGAGAGAGAGAGAGAGAGAGAGAGAGAGAGAGAGAGAGAGAGAGAGAGAGAGAGAGAGAGAGAGAGAGAGAGAGAGAGAGAGAGAGAGAGAGAGAGAGAGAGAGAGAGAGAGAGAGAGAGAGAGAGAGAGAGAGAGAGAGAGAGAGAGAGAGAGAGAGAGAGAGAGAGAGAGAGATAGATAGATAGATAGATAGATAGATAGATAGATATGTATATTTATTTATCTATTTATCTATTCATTTGATTTTTTCAGCACTTTCTTCACATTAAGTATATATAACAAACTAGCACCATTTTTTATTCATTACTTTTATTAGCACAAAAATAGTAAAACTCTTATTTTTAGGATAAAGAGCTGCAGGAAAATAATGCCAGACTGTTGTCGCTGATTTCTTCTCGTAAAGAAAATAATTATGCTGCAGAAAATAAAAGAAAAATTTAATCTTCATTCCCTCTCTTTCGAAAAAAAATATGAAAATGACTTTTTCGATTCCCTTGAGTACTGAAAATAGAATCACGCATTTTCCTCCCTCTGTGCAGTTAGAGTTGGCGATCTGTGCCGCACACTTTTCAGGCGAGATGTCAGAGAGAAGTGACACCATTTCAATCTTTACGCCAGAGTGCGAGTTAATCAATATTTCCTTGCTCGGAACACGCCGCCGAAAATCCCCTGGCAGGACACTTTAGTACTGACAGGGAAGGGGAGAGAAAGGGAGAAGAGGGGAGATGGTGGGACAAGGTGGGAGTTCGGTGGTAATCTCCAATACTTGTCACTCATGCATCTTTACTATGTCCTGGTTTCCTCCCTTAGTGTTTTTCCCTTCCCTGAAGTCTTGTTTCCTTCCCGTAATTCCATTTTTTTTTTCTTTCCAATATGTTTCTCCTTCCCTCATAGCGTCCTTTTCTTCCCTTCACAGTTGTTTCGCTCTCTACCATCTCGTTTTTTATTTTATTTTTTTCTCTCTAAAACCTTACGTTCCCTCATACGGCCCCTTTTTTCTCCAAACCTTCCTTTACCTCCCCATCAACTTCCTTTTCCCTCCCAATCTTTTTCCCTCCCACCACCCTTCTTTTTTTCCCCTTCAAACCTTCCCTTCCTCCACACCAGCCCCCCATTTCCTTGCAGCCTCGCCAATTACGTAAAGGAGGTCTGGAGGTCTGGAGGTATGTCTCTTTACCCTCTTTCCTCTCCCCCACTTTTAAACCAACCCATTCGTCTTCTGTTATGGTGACTTTTATAGGTGCGAATTGGCTGGTGGCAAGTCTGTCTCGGCCGTAGATATGGAGTAAAGAGCTGGGAACAGTTGTCTACCTTCTGCTCCGCTCACCCCACTGTCTTGTTACGGGACGACACGCCTGGCTGTGTACGAAAAGTTTAAGACGCACGCGGACATAGATGAACTGACTGGCGGGTACACACACACACACACACACACACACACACACACACACACACCTAAGTATATATAGTGACAGATACACGCCCTGCTACTGCTGCTACCGTTGCTACTGCTTATATGTAGGAATAAAATAATGCAAGGACTGCCACGTCTTGACCTGATGATTTCTTGAAGCTACTCTTATTTTCTTATGTTCGCTTGTTTTCACATTAACAGCAACAACAACAACAACAACTAGTACTACTTCTACTACTAGTACTACTACTACTACTACTACTATTACTACTACTACTACTATTACTACTACTACTACTAATAATAATACTAATACAAAAATAACAATAATAACAATAATAATAATAATAATAATAACAATAATAATAATAGTAATAATAATAATAATAATAATAATAATAATAATAATAATAATAATAATAATAATAATAATAATAATAATAATGATAATATTAATAATAACAATAATAACAACAAAATTCCTTGGGATTTATTAAAGTAAAAAAAAAAAGAAACACAGAAATGTCTCATTCGTTCTGGCAACAATGAATGTGATGTAAGTCTGGAAACATTGAGCGGCGGTGACGTCAAGGCATCTTAACTACACGTCAAAGTAGCGGTAAGGTGAGCTTAGCCACTTCTTACTTTTATTCGCCGCCCTGCAAGTGTCAATGACGCAGAGAAACAGAAGTTAGTCACATCTTTTGTTGACTCTATTCGTGTGTTTTCGGTAGGTTAAGAGTGTTTTTGTGTAATTCACTGTTTGATCTGCTGCAGTCTCTGACGAGACAGCCAGACGTTACCCTACGGAACGAGCTCAGATCTCATTATTTCCGATCTTGGGATAGGTCTGAGACCAGGCACACACCACACACCGGGACAACAAGGACACAATTCCTCGATTTACATCCCGTACCTACTCACTGCTAGGTGAACAAGGGCTACACGTGAAAGGAGACACACCCAAATATCTCCACCCGGTCGGGGAATCGAACCCCGGTCTTCTGGCTTGTGAAGCCAGCGCTCTAACCACTGAGCTACCGGGCCGTGTGTGTGTGCGTGTGTGTGTGTGTGTGTGGGCGGGGATGGATTGTGTTGTAGTAGTGGTGTGTGTGTGTGTGTGTGTGTGTGTGTGTGTGTGTGTGTGTGTGTAATTCACCTCGGTCGTCTGCTGGTCACCCAGCCAGTCTTCCCCATTACGGAGCGAGCTCAGAGCTCATAGACCGATCTTCGGATAGGACTGAGACCACAACACACTCCACACACCGGGAAAGCGAGGCCACGACCCCTCGAGTTACATCCCATACCTATTTAGGCTTGCCCTTTTGCCTCGCCTCTTACCGGGACTCGAACCCGGCCCTATTGATTGTGAGTCGAAGGTGCTAACCACTACATTATGCGGTGTGTGTGTGTGTGTGTGTGTGTGTGTGTGTGTGTGTGTGTTATTCACCACGGTCGCCTAGTGAGGCCATATCTATTTGCTGCTGGTTGAACAGAGGCTACACATTTGCCTCGCCTTTCCCGGGACTCGAAGCCGGACCCTCTCGGTTGTGTGCCGAGCATGCGTGTCTATGTGTGTGTGTGTGTGTGTGTGTGTGATGCGGAATACAGAGAAATTCCAAACGTCAGTACATCATGAAGTCCT
>NC_059284.1:538467-540967 GCF_017591435.1 Portunus trituberculatus
ACACACGCACACGCACGCGTGTGTGCGCGCACACACACACACACACACACACACACACACACACAAACAAAAAAAAAACTGTTAACAGATTAATAACGAAAAAAGAAGGAGATATAGAAGCCGCCGTGGTACAGTGGAACCATGCGTGCTTTGGGGTCCGAGAGGTCTCCAAGCGCACGGGTTCGAATCCTGTCCACGGTCCGAGTGTAGGTTGGGCTTCCTCACTCGGGGCAACGGTTTCCTAGCGGGTGGGCTTTGAGATAGGGGGTACCCAAAAAGTATCCTTTTTTTTTTATTTATACCATGTGGGCTTTTCACGGGAATTTATGGGCTAGTGCATAAATTCCCGTGAGAAGCCCACATGGTATAAATAAAAAAAAATAAATAAAAAAAATAAATAAGAGTGTTCAGAAGAGGAGGAGGAAGAGGAGGTGGAGGATGATGAGGAGGAGGAAGATGAGGAGGAGAATGAGGAGGAGGAGGAGGAGGAGGAGGCGATATAGAGGACTTATAAGCAATGCTTTCAATCACATTTTTCTTCATCAACTTGGCTTCTTTCCAGTAATTCTTTCTTCCATATATTCTCTCTCTCTCTCTCTCTCTCTCTCTCTCTCTCTCTCTCTCTCTCGTTTACCTCCGCCTATTCCATCCTCTCTCAAATAACTGGGCCTGTCATTTACGCATTTACTTACGTGCTTATTCAATAAAAAAAAAAAAAACTAAAGAAATGGCTGACTGACTAACTGACTGACACACTAGACAACAATCCAACTCACTCTCACACCCTCATTTACTCTCATCGTCTAATGCATCTTTCCGTAATCTCAGAATCTCTTTCTCATTTCTTTGATTTCCTGTTTCTTACCATACCTAGCGCGTGTTCGGAGAATGACAGTGAGAGTCAGGGAGAGACAGAGTGAGAGTGAGAGGGGAGAGGGGGAAAAACAAATATTACACTTCCCCTCTTCTGTTTCCTCTCCCTCGCAACAGACATGGTAGAAAATAGTCATACCGCTCTCTCTCTCTCTCTCTCTCTCTCTCTCTCTCTCTCTCTCTCTGGATGAGGAGGAATAAGAGAAAAAGGAGGAGGAGGAGGAAGAGGAGGAAGAGGAGGAGGAGGAGGAGGAGGAGGAGGAGGAGGAGGAGGAGGAGGAGGAAGAAAAGGAAGAGAAAGATTAGGAATAGAAGACAAAAACAAGAACAAAGGCGAGAAAGACAAGAATGACAAAAAAGGAAAACTCAGGAAAGGAGGAAGGATACAGCAAGAAGAACAAGAAGAGGAGAGAAAGAGAGGCAAGGAAAGAGGGCAGAGGGAAGTGAGGGGAGGTGGTAGTTGCCATGGTAACGAGGGGACGCTGCCGTGTTCACCTGCCGCCTGTGTTCACCTGGCCGGCAGCAACAGCGAATGGACAGACGTTTATTAACGGACAGAGAACGTTTACTGAAGAATCGTTTATTGAAGGAACGTTTGCGCAGAGAGAGAGAGAGAGAGAGAGAGAGAGAGAGAGAGAGACTCTCTCTCTCTCTCTCTCTCTCTCTCTCTCTTTCGTGTATCAAACACGGACTTGAAAAAAGCTCAGAAAATATTCGAATAAAGCGCAGGACATTCGGATGAAGAGGACTAAATCAGACTAACAAAGCTTGCATGCATTTAATGAGCTGATAAGCACTTTTCTACTTCAAAACCTGACAGACAGAGGTACTCTATCTCAAAACAGTTTATACCCAGTCTCTTTAGCCCACTATTAATGATACGTTTAAGATCATGCAAATAATACTGATCATATCACTAATCTTATTAATACAGTACTTTCTTATTATGAATCTTTATAGATGAAGGGTTGATATTACAATGCAGTTCTTTTTTACTGCATCATTCCTTTCTTCGCTGCCAATGTTTCAAATGATACAAATGGTGACAAGAATTCCACTGATCTCATAAAGCTGAAAGTAATTGAATCTGTTGTATTTTATTAGGAAAGAATAAAAACTTGTTTCACTTTTAATACATTCAGGGTGAAAAAATGAGTGAGTGCGTGTATATTGTAATAAGTGTGTGTCCAAATGAGTTATGCCTTTTAATGGTATTCTTAATAATAGTTCTTATTGAGGATCTTTAAGAGTTAGAGGAGAGAGTATTGTTAGTATTCTTTTTCTGTCTGCCTGAATAATAATAAGCAAATAGATAATCATAATTACATCTTAATTAACATACATTTCACCTTTATAAGTGTTTTAATGACTCAAATCACTATCTCTCTCTCTCTCTCTCTCTCTCTCTCTCTCTCTCTCTCTCTCTCTCTCTCTCTCTCTCTCTCTCTCTCTCTCTCTCTCTCTCTCTCTCTCTCTCTCTCTCTCTCTCTCTCTCTCTCTCTAATTAAGATGAATGTTATTTACCAGCTTCAGAAATATAAATGAGGTGCAAACACTGGTCTAACGAAGCGATGGCGGGAAAGAAAACACAAACGTTGATGGAAAATAAACGGTGCGAGAGAACATT
>NC_059284.1:545967-688467 GCF_017591435.1 Portunus trituberculatus
AGAATGCCTAACTTCATAGAAGCCGTTTTAACATGAGATGAATGTGAAGTTTCCAGTTTGGATTATAAGTAAATGTCAAACTGAGGATATTCAGTGTAGAAGAGGGAGATAGTTGAGTGTCATTGAAGAAGAGGGAATAGTTGTCTGGAAGGTTGTGTCGAATTGGTAGATGGAGGAACTGAATTTTTTAGGCATTGAACACAACTACGTAATTTTCTCTGCCCCAATCAGAAATATATAGGGTTGAAAGAAAAATGCTGTTATCTAGTATACTAAAAAAAGAAAACAAAGAAAAGATAGACTTTATTCAGGCACGAAGGGTTGATGCAAGGCTTTTGTCTAATCTGTGCTTTAAAGTTTCTGTCATATTATTACTTACTGCATGTTCCTTGGTACAGTGGAACCATGCGTGCTTTGGGGTCCGCGAGGTCTCCAAGTGCACGGGTTCGAATCCTGTCCACCGTCCGAGTGTAGGTTGGGCTTCCTCACTCAGGACAACGGTTTCCTAGCGGGTGGGCTTTGAAATAGGAGATATCCCATAAAGTATTCCCTCTAGCCTATGAATTCCTGTGAAAAGCCCACATGGTATGAAAAAGAAAAAAAAAAAAATTTATAACTTAATTAGCAAATGGCATTCAGCTTCATTTTATTTGGAACGTTTACCCGTTATCTTGTAGCTGTTATTTTGATTGGTGTTGGTTTTGTGAGTGACTAGATAGTAATTGCTGATAGTTGTTTATATTTCATCATCAAAGCCGCGAAACATTTTAGATAGCTCAAGTCACTCCCCTCGCATCCGTCACTTCTCTAGCCTAAATAGGTTGGGCTCACTCAAGCGATCGTCATGTGGTTTATCTCGCAGTCGTGGTGATTTTTCTTTTAACTTTCTCCAGTTTGTCTATTTCTTTTCTTTTATAGGGTAATCAGACGGATCACAATATTCAAGATGAGGTTGGCCAAGCGCATTAAATAATGTGAAAATTACTCTCTCTGACTTTAATTTAAAAGTTCTGCCAATAACACAAGTACTTCGGCGCAGTGTTTTCTCGATTTGACTTCGGGGCAAGTATTACACTTAAGTCTTTTTTTCATTACTATCAACAGGCTAGAACACATTCATTGATTAATTATTACAGTCATTATTACCATGGAGTAGGCAGTAGTCACCTGCCGCCCGGTGGAATACTCCAGGAGAGGTACTTACGGGGATGTAGGCAGTGCTGCAGACTGAGTGATTCCACGTGTCCTCTCTTCCCGGTTCCCTTTGTGGTCTCATTTATACAATTGAGCAGCTGCAGCCTGCCCTCTATAGACAACTTCTACTACTTCCTACACTACACTACAACACCTTACACTTTTACACTCTCTTCAAATCAAAATTTAATAATGGCTTCACCACGCCCTGCCTCGGAGTCCCCCTCTGGGAGGGACCATAAATGTCCCCAGGTCGGACTGCCCTCTGCTGTCGACCTTGGGTGTCTTGACACTTCATCTAATACTTTCACTATCAATTTCTGCAACATTCGTGGCCTTCGTTCTAATTTTCAATCTGTGGAACACCACCTCTCCTCTACTAAACCTCATCTTCTCTTCCTAACCGAAACACAGTTGTCTGTGACTACTGACAGCAGCCCTTTTCTGTTCCCTCCTACTTGCTCTATCCTCATTTTCAATCCAAAGCTGGATGTTGCGCATACGTGCGTAACGACACCACTTGCTCTCGTGCCCACAATCTTGAATCTTCAGAATTTTCTACCATCTGGCTAAGACTTCAATGTCACTCTCTAACTAAATTCATCTGTGCTGTATACCTCTCACCTAATTCCTCTGACTATGTAAAATTCTTTGACTATTTGACTTCCAAGGTGGAGCACATCTTATCTCACTTTCCTTTTGCTGAGATCTCCATTTTAGGGATTTCAATGTTCACCACCAGCTTTGGCTTTCATCTTCTTTCACTGACCAACCTGGTGAACAAACCTTCAACTTTGCTATCCTTCATGACCTAGAGCAGCTAGTGCAGTTCCCTACCCGTATTCCTGACCGCCTTGGAGACACGCCCAACATTCTTGATCTTTTCCTAACCTCCAACCCTTCTGCTTACTCTGTTAAACTTTCCTCTCCGTTGGGCTCCTCCGACCACAATCTAATTTCCGTTACCTGTTCTATCACTCCAGTGCAGCCTCAGGACCCGCCTAAGCGGAGGTGCTTCTGGCATTTTAACTCTGCTAAGTGGGAGGAACTAAGGCAGTACTATTCTGATTTCCTTGGGATGATTATTGTTTTCATGTCAGAGATCCTTCTCTTTGTGCCGAGCGCATAACAGAGGTGATTATCTCTGGCATGGAGCTATACATTCCTCATACTTTCTCTAACCCTAAAGCTAAAAAGCCTTGGTTTAACTCTGCTTGTTCTCGTGCTGTCAATGATAGAGGCGGCTCACAAACGGTTCCGTAGCCATCCAACTGCTGAAACTCATGCCCTATATATTTCTGCCCGTAATCATGCCAAATCTATTCTCCAACTTACTAAAAACTCTTTCATCAATAGAAAATGTCAAAGTCTTTCCAATTCTAACTCCTCTCGAGATTTCTGGCATCTAGCCAATAATATCTCTAACAACTTTACTTCTTCGTCTTTCCCTCCTTTACTTCATCCAGATGGCTCTACAGCTGTCTCTTCTTTTCTAAAGCTGAACTCTTCGCTCAAACCTTTGCTACCAACTCAACTTTGGATGATTCTGGGCATATTCCTCCTACTCCTCCACCCTCTGACTACTTCATCCCTAAAATTAAAATTCTTTATAAAGACGTTTTCCTGGCCCTCTCTGGCCTTGATTCTCGGAAGGCTTACGGTCCGGATGGAGTCCCTCCTGTTGTTCTCAAAAACTGTGCTTCCGAACTCGCTCACTGCCTGGTCAAACTCTTTCATCTGTGTCTCTCTACTTCTATTTATCCTTCTTGCTGGAAGTTTGCTCACATTCAACCTGTCCCTAAAAAAGGTGACCACTCCAATCCTTCTAACTACCGCCCTATAGCTTTGATTTCCTGCCTTTCTAAAGCCTTTGAGTCTATCCTTAATAGGAAGATAATGAGGCATCTATCAGCTCACAACCTTCTCTCTGATTGCCAGTATGGTTTCCGTAAAGGCAGATCTACTGGTGATCTTCTTACTTTCCTAACTGAATCTTGGTCATCCTCTTTTAGGGACTTCGGTGAAACCTTTGCTGTCGGCCTTGACATATCGAAAGCCTTCGATAGAGTCTGGCACAAATCTTTAATTTCTAAACTACCCTCCTACGGATTCTATCCTTCTCTCTGTACCTTCATCTCCAGTTTCCTTTCCGATCGTTCTATTGCTGCTGTAGTAGACGGTCACTGTTCTTCCCTAAAACTATCAACAGTGGTGTTCCACAGGGTTCTGTCCTATCACCCACTCTCTTTCTATTATTCATCAATGATCTCCTAAATCTGACTCAATGCCCTATCCACTCCTATGCTGATGATACCACCTTGCATTATTCAACAGCGTTCAACAGACGCCCAACCCAACAACAATTAAATGACTCAAGGCGAGATGCTATAGGACGCCTAACTTCTGATCTTTCACTTGTTTCTGATTGGGGCAGAGAAAACCTGGTTTTGTTCAATGCCTCAAAAACTCAATTTCTACAACTATCTACTCGACATAACCTTCCAGACAACTATCCTCTCTTCTTCAATAACACTCAACTTCCCTCTCCTCTACATTAAACACACTCGGTCTATCCTTCACTAAAAATCTAAACTGGAAATTTCACATCTCTACTCTTGCTAAATCAGCTTCCAAGAAGTTAGGTGTCCTGTGGCGTCTTCGTCCATTTTCTCTCCCTCCCAGCTGCTTGCTCTGTACAGGGCCTTATCCGCCCGTGTATGGAGTATGGCTCTCATGTCTGGGGGATCCACACACAGCTTTACTAAACAAGGTGGAATCTAAAGCTTTTCGTCTTATCAACTCTTCTCCTCTAACTGACTGTCTTGATTCTTTAAGTCACCGCCGCAATGTTGCATCTTTATCTGTCTTCTACCGCTGTTTTCATGCTGTCTGCTCTTCTGAACTTGCTAACTGCATGCCTTCCCCCTCCTGCGGCCTCGCTGCACAAGACTCTCTACTTCTTCTCATCCCTATTCTGTCCATCTTCCTAATGCAAGAGTTAACCAGTATCTTCACTCCTTCATTCCCTACACTGGTAAACTCTGGAACTCTCTACCTGTGTCTGTATTTCCACCTGCCTATGACTTAAACTCTTTCAAAAGAGGAGTGTCAAGACACCTCTTACGTTAACTGGACCCTCCTTTTAGATTTTTTTTGTTTTTTCTCTTTCTCCTACTTTCCTCTTAACAGGGCCTGGCAACCAGCGGGATTTTTTTTTTTCCAACACTTTGTTTTCCCTTGGCCAGTGCCCTTGTAATGTAAAAAAAAAAATAAATAAATAAAAAAAAAAACTATGTGCAACATTACATTTACCGACAGTGAATCTCATCTGGCATTTGTCTGACCAAGTGACTAATCGATCGAGGTCAGATCGTAATTTTCCTTTGTCCTCTGATGTAACTAATTTATTCATTATCTTAATAGTATCAACAAACTTAGATACTTTACAGGAGAGACCCTCATCGATATCGTTAACGTACACAAGGGAAAGAATCGGGCCAAATACAGATACTTGTGATACACCGCTTAAAACTTTTCAATAATCTATGAGATTTACCTACCATTCATAACAATACGCCGCTTTCTCTCAGAGAGCCAATTTTCGAGGCATTTGAGAAGTTTGCCATGCATCTATACCACATGACTTCAATTTACCTTTCAGAAGCCTATGAAAAACTTTTTCAAAATGTTTTGAAAGTCTAGGTAAACTACATCTACTGTCTTTCTCTCGTCGTACATGGTGAAAATATCAATAAAGAAGTCGAGCAGGTTAGTTAAACAAGAAAGTCTACTTTCAAAACCGTGCTATGAGCCATTAATTAAAAAAAAATATTTCTAGAAAACTCCCTAAATCATATTACAGTTTCCATTAATTTACATTATATATATATATATATATATATATATATATATATATATATATATATATATATATATATATATATATATATATATATATATATATATATATATATATATATATATATATATATATATATATATATATATATAGGAATGATGGGTCTGTTCTTATTACTGGGAAGTGATTTGTCACTTTTCTTATTTATTAAGTATCGGGGTAACGTTAACTAACTTCCAATCGTTGTGAACCTTACCATAGTTAAGTAATTTGCTAGAACACAATGAAAGAGGTTTATAAATTTGAGCTTTAGTTTCTTTCAAGACGCGTGATGCAAAGCAATCTGGGCCAGCGGCTTTGTTAGTTTTCAGTTTATCGATTACTCTCATTATTTCGTCTTCATGAAAATCACAGATTCTTAAAGGGATTATGTTACGAAGCATAGTAGGTGGTTTAGAGATTTCTGAGGAGGAGGAGGAGGAGGAAAAGTATGAGGAAAAGAAGGCATGTAAGAAGGAAGGAAGGAAGAAAGGAAGGAAGGAAAGAAGGATGAAGGAAGATGGTACTGTTACTTGCAGCTCAATATAACAACAACAACAACAACAATGACTTCTACTACTACTACTACTACTACTACTACTACTAGTAGTAGTAGTCCTGTTACTACTATTATTACTACTGCTATGACTTATTCTATTACTGCTATCTCCACCAATGACACATGAATGATAATAAGAAACGTAGAGTTAAAAATCAATAATAAAAAAAAGCACAGACAAGGTTAAACAATCTTCATTTTTGCCCCTCTTCAACACACACAGACACACACACACACACACACACACACACACACACACACACACACACACCACACCTCATCACCCAACCTCCTTCCCTCCTTCGTGTTCTTTCTCTTATCCATCCGTCTTCCCGTGTCCACTCTTTCTCCCTCTCTCCCTTCTTCCCATAAGCCAAGTTATCGGCCAATTTCTGTCTCATCTCCCTCCTCCACCCTGCTTGTCCTTCTACAGAAATCTGTCGTCTGAACATTTGACTAAAGAGTTTTATTTTGCTGAACGAGGTTAGGCAGAAGGCAGTGTCTTCTACAGGAAGGTGATAGGTCACTTAAAACCAGATATGATCATGCACATCGATGTATATAACCATTCACCAACGCTGGCCCGTCTTTTGCATCTTTCTTGATAACATATCTCCTTACCTTGATAACAGATCTCCTTTCTCCGCAGCGGTGCACGAGAAGCTGTTCACGCTGTTCATGCTGGTGTCGTTGGTATACATGCTGTGTGTGATCAGGGTGCTGCGGGCCGTGCGCCACACGCTCTCTCCTGCCTTGCTCCACTCCTTCTCCCAAAAGAAGTGGCTCTTCGGCATCAAGCTGGCCTCCACTGGGGGTCTCCTCTTCTTCTTCTGGCGCCACAGAGTCTACTGCCAACCCATGGGTATGTATTAGTGGTCGTGGTGGTCATGGCGGAGATAGTAGTAGCAGTAGTGAGGTATAGCAGGAGCTCTCAAGTATTCAGTATAATTTACGGTACAGTCATACAACCCCGGCACGACTCAATGTTCCGCAGTCAGGGACAATTAGTGTTATTGGGAGGGAAGTGGATCAAAAGCTGCAGGAGTCCCGGTCATCAGCCTTATCACAGCTTGGATCAAGTCACCCGGGCTGCTGGGGCTTAATGTTGTTATTGGTGTTGTTGATGATGATGATGATGATGTTATTTTTGGTGGTGGTAATGGTGTTGGTCGTGATTTTCTGTGTGTTAGTCTCGCTGTACTAATGGTGCTTCTTCTCCCTGCAGCGTTCAGCTGGTTCTCGCTGTGTGAGTACGTGATCGCCACGTGCAACATGCTGTACCACGTCAGCGTCGCCCTCGACTTCTCCGACGAGCATCTCATCGTAGGCCACATCATGCCGGCGGCTTCCACGCCATCGGCGCAGCCCACCGCCTCACTGATTACCACGGCATCCTCCTCGCCGCGACAATCCCCCTCCACTTCCACTACTACCTGCGATTCGCTAGCAACCTGCGAGGGCACCCCCGACGTACCACCCACCAAGAACGGCCGCCTGGATGACACACTGGCTGACGGTGGCCTCGGGATGGGCGTAAGCGGGTCCGGTCTAGTGTTTGGGGCTGCAAGAGCCAGCCACGCCCCGATGGGATACGGTGCAGCACCCGAGGCGCGGTGCGACACGGGTGGGACGGGGCCTAGTGGTGGTGCAGGGGAAGGCGAGGCTCCCGCTGTGGTACACCAAGTCCTGAACACCATCCACGAGGGCGCCGAGCCGCCTCCGCCTCCCTGCCTCAACGGCCTGGACCGGTGCGAATCCGCAGTGGTGCAGCGACGGCCGCCGCCGTCCAACAATCCCGGTAGCCCGCCCACGGATCCTCAGCCACTAGCCCGCCCGCATAGTGAATAACTCCTGCTGGACTCTGCTCCGCCCACGTCTACCTGCAGGACACCGGCCACCCACCCATGGCGAACCCTGCGTCCCTGGTAAGGGAGCCCCCTGACGGCCTGGCACTGCAGATCATCTGTCAGGGCTATGTTCCCGTGCTGGCGTGTGGCAGGCGAGGGATGCCGCCGCCAAGCCAGAAGCTTCGTTGTCTGACTCTCTCAGCGTAAATAGGAGCGTTCAGGCCTCCGCGCCTGGCGACCATCATGTAGCTGTACCGCCATCACAGCCAGGGAGCCAAACTCCCACAGCATCCATGCTGCGAGGCGCCACGCCTAGGATGGTTCCCGAGAGCCGCGCTGTGACACGAGAGCCTGGCGGCGCTCGTGATCAAATCCTGAGGCGTCACGGCGGCCACAAGCAATAACATTAGTTCTGTTTACGACGGATTTAAGTCACATTTTTTATAAGATCTCGGTTTCTTTCAAAAAATTGGTAAAAAAGTGAAAATTCCATATCCTTGAGGGGCACGGGAGGGCGACGCTCGTGCCGTCTGACGGTGGGGGTATAGGGCGGGACCGGGTAACGCGGGACAGACAACCGCGGTGGAGGGACTACTGAGGATCAGCGGTCCAGTTCAGCAGGACCGACTCTCCGGCTCCTGTACTTATGGGCTGCCCGCCCCACCGCCCCCACTGCATCACGATCCGCCCCGCTCGCCTCCTGCCAGGCGGGTCACGAGCCCCATGCCTTATCGGTCCACGCTAGACGGTAGTGTGAAAGGCGGTCCTGCGGAGCCACGACAGCCCCACTAATGTCGCCATCATCGGGAAAGGAAAGGAATACTTGGTTTGACTCAGTCCATGGCGGCGGGAAGCTAGACTGCTGCAGGACGAGGCCTACCTCAGCCATCCCAGGCACCTGCTCCGCGCACCTGGGCTGGCCGCGGTCACCTTGAGGAGCAGAGGCGTCCCGCGTCCGCACCTGAGTTGCCTGTCTCGCGTCACAAACAAACAAAACGTATTTTATTGTGGACCATTGCTTTGGTTTATCTATCTACCTCATTGTCTACCGATCTGTTTATCTATCTGCCTCACTGTCTGACGAACTGTCTAACTTGTTTATCAATCATTTCGCCACTCTGGCCCCTCTATTCTTCACATCACTCTATACCTGTTCTGCGCTGGTCCACGCACCACCTCTCAGGATGCAATGTGGTGGCGCCTCACCACGATCACCATTACCACTTCCGTCAGTAGCGGACACCAGCACTAGCAGTACCGCCTCCCATGCCACCACCGTTAATTAACGCCCTCCTCTTAAAGTTATTATTACAGTATCTACAAAGAAAAAAGCAGGGAGGAAACTTACGTAATTGTCTTTGTTGTTATTGTTACTCTGAAGAGAAAAATTGAAAGATTACTTAAAGGATTTTATTATGTAATACAAAAAAGAACAAAATTATTATGTAAATGTTTTCTCTTTTCTATAACACTCTGAAATGTTTATGAATATTTAGTGCGATCCGCGAAAAAAAAGACAGATAAATATTACGGCGATGTTTTTTTTTTTTTTTTTTAATATGCCATGAAACTTTTATAAACATTTGGTGCGATATGCGAAGCACTGAACGAGACTCCGTGACTCAAACAGGCGACTCAGGTGACTCAGGTGACTGGCGACAGCCCGGAGCACACTGGCTGGCTTGCACGTCGTCGAACACTGGTTGTGCTACACTCAGTTCACACTTTGATTACGCGTTACATTTATAACGTTTTGTTTTTCCCTTACTAATCTCTTAATAGAGGGCACCACTGACCTGATCTAACCTGACCTAACCCTGGGCTAGTAGAAATATCATTCGGATTCAGAACTTTTTTTTCTGATCCGTTTGCGAGGAAGACTAAAGCAGCTTGAATCCTCGGGGTAAATAATATTATCTAACGTCAAAGAGTTAATATACTGTCACTATGAGAGCATTTTCTAGGTCGAGCACGTGGAGTAAAGAAGGCACGTAGATGAAAAAAGGCATTGTAGCACGTGGGGCATGGTAGCTCTTAAGGCAAGCTTGACAATGAGAAGGTTCAAAGTGTTTTTAAGTCAGTCAATCAGCCCGAATGAATTGTGCTTTAAGTCGGGCAGTTGAATAGAGGTCCGTTTTTATGAGAAGGCCTTTTGTATGTCTGAAATAAGAATTTCGAGAGTTTGTTTAGGCCTCAAATATGCGTTTTCAGATTTTTTTTTTTTTTGCCTGACGTGGATTCTCAAGATTTTTAACGCCAAAATGTGAATTATGAGGAGTTATTAGGCCTGAAATGGATTTAAAGGAGCCATTGGGACTAGAGCATAGATTTTAAAACCTTTTTAGACCTGAAATATGGATATTTGGGACAGACAGGCCAGAAGCAGTGGTTATTTTGGACAATGATATGTGAAGGGCTTATTTCGAGAAGTTTTGCAGGCAGGAAGAGTAAATTTTTTGGGCTTTTATAAGACAGAGGTGTGGATAGGATGAGGATAGAGACAGAGTGAGATAACCCTGTGGATGGTGCAGATGGTCAGGCCAGTGGATAGAGAAAGACACCCACCTTTCCCATATCCGTCACTTCCCGCACTGTTCCTCTTTCCACCGCTCCTCCCTGTAGTGTCTGAACGTTACATTCCACTTTGTATCAGCGCTCACGCCCCGCTCTCCTCTATACCGCGCCTGGACCAGAAGAGCACGCCATCCACCGCTGGATAACATTACTCCACAGATTCGAAGTGTATTATCTTGAAGGTGAGAGAGGAAATGTAAGGAGGTCTATGGTCTCTAAAAGAGGGTTGTGGGTAACGCCTAGACATTTTTCTCCTGTCCGCCACGTAGAGGTATAGAGCGTCCCTTAGGGTGAAGCTTCGACAAGAATTCTGTTTTGTCTTACAGTAGAACGCTTGGTTTTGTTTCGTTGAAAGAGCATAGCGATGGAGCACGTGGCCATCCTCTCCAAGACACGAAAAAAAAAAAAACCGCTTGGTGGCGACTGATGAACAAGAGAGAGAGAGAGCGTTAGAGAGAGAAAGAGAGAGAGGGAGGGAGATGTCATATCCCCAAACGTTACTTATTGAGTAGTACATAAACTTTAAGTAGCGCGCCAAATACGACGAGTTACGCAGCAGTAACAGCAGCAACATCAGTATATATATATATATATATATATATATATATATATATATATATATATATATATATATATATATATATATATATATATATATATATATATATATATATATATATATATATATATATATATATATATATATATATATATATATATATATATATATATATATATATATATATATATATATATATATGAGTGTCTTGAGGTGCAGCAGCGTGGCCACACCGTCCTGCACCGCGCCAGTGATGCCCCACGCTACACCGCTGACGGACAGCCTCCACGCACCTCATCACCACCTTCAACCAATACCCGCACGGATCAAGCTTTTGGGTGTTAGGCAGGAACACACCACCACTACCACACCACCACTAGCATTACCACTACCACTACCCGCACGAATCCAGCTTGTGGGGTGTGTGTTAGGAGAGGACACACCACCACCATTATCAGCACCAGCAACACCAACATGGTTCAAGCTTGTGGATGTGTGGTTGTCGGGATACACCACCAATACCATCACCATTACAACAGCACCACCAATGTCGCTCTAATGATGTATCCCGTCTCACCTGTCATTGTGATGCGATGTGTGGTGTTCCGTGTTCCTCCGTGTCCCGTGCTCCTTCTCCCACTCCCTCGCCCAAGCACACGGAGGCGGCGGCCAAAGGGAGGCGCTCCGCAAGGCCACCGCCGAGGTCCTTCCCTGTTTTATACCCGACTCCTGCATTTGTTACTGTGACGAGAAACACACCGCGCTCTCCCTCCTCTCTCTCTGGTCTCGTTTCCTTTCACTGTGATCGTGAGTCTTCATCACACACACACACACACACACACACACACACACACACACACACACACACACACACACACACACACACACACACACACACACACACACACAGATACAAAAAAACACACTGGTTTGCATCTGAGTCTGTTGTGTAAATAATCAGTACATATTACGTATAATAATAATATTAACAATAATAATAATAATAATTATTATGATATTAATAATAATAATAATAATAATAATAATAATGATAATAATAATAATAATAATAATAATAATAATAATAATAATAATAATGATAATAATAATAAAAAAAAACCTATGTACATGTATAGAAACTGCTGTTTGCTGACTGAGCCTCCATATGGGGTGGAATTGTACAGTATAATAACTTCGCTACATCTATTTTTTTGACACCAAGACACTCGTTTGTTTAAGCTTAGGCAGCAGACGCCGCGACGCCTCACCCTCATCACCGTCATCACCATTGTTACTCTCGATTGCCCAACACGAGCAGGCTGAGGTGAAGCCACGCACCACCAACGCCCCGCACACCCTGCCTACAGGTCACTGGCAGCAGGCTGGTCACACCTACACGCTCGTCGCACACACGCAGGTCATCTTTCTATCTACGGGTTATCGCATTTATCAGAAAAAAGTTGTAAGTGAGTGAATGATCTAGAGAAAGCAAAGTTAATTCTGAAAATAGAAAGAAAGTAATCTATTAGCAACAGTGGTTGGTGATTTAATGACATAAAGGCGCAGTTAATGCAAGAAAGAAAGATAGAAAGAAGGCATTTATTAAGAGCAGTAGTATTGATAGAATGTACGAACAAAATATTTTATGTACAAAAATACTGAAAGAAACCCATTTATTAAGGGCAGTGCCTTATGGTGACAGAATTATCTGAATTGATACAGTAAAAAAAGGTATTTCACTGAAAATAACATGAAATAATAAAAAAAATGAAGTATTATATATATATATATATATATATATATATATATATATATATATATATATATATATATATATATATATATATATATATATATATATATATATGTATAAACGAATGACAGATATAAGAGATTCTGAAGTTAAGAGAGGAAAAGGAATTCTTTTATGTAAGAGAGAAGGATTGGCCAAGGGCAACAAAAAAGAAAAAGAAAAAAGGCCCCCTCAGTTGCCAGTTTCCTTATAGAGCCGACAGAATTAGCCAAAGGATAGGAACAGATGTCTTGAAACCTCCCTCTTGAATGAAGTCAAGTCATAAGAAGTTGGAAATACAGATACAGACAGGGAGTTCCAGAGATTACCAGAGAAAGGTATGAAAGACTGAAAGCACTGGTTAACTCTTGCGTTAGAGAGTTGGACAGAATAGGGGTGAAAGGAAGAAGAAAGCCTTGTGCAGCGAGGCCGCAGGAGGAGGGGAGGCATGCAGTTGACAAGATAAAAAAAAAAAAAAACAGTTAGTATAAAAATACCAAGAAAAGATAGCAAGGGATGCAACATTCCGGCGGTGAGAGAGTCTGAAAACAGTCAGTTAGAGGAGGGGAATTGAAGGAAAGAAGTGAAAGAAGGAATGAATGAAGAAAGGAAGGAAGAAAACACGGAAAAAAATGAAGGAAGCTTAAAAGAAAAAAAAGCTCAAAAATACAAAATCATAACATCATTCTTTCATCTTACGGAACACAAACACGATCGATGGTATCCTTGTTCTTGCAAGCTCCCAGTCACCAGTAGAGAGATGACCAGTGTAACAGGTAGTGGTAATGAGCGGTAGTGTGTGGTGTGCGTAGTGAGTGTGGTAAAGTGAGCCTCCCTCCTCAACACAAACTATAGGTATTTTTCTTGGTTCACAATAGAATACTCAAAATGATACGTCTGCCCGTCACTGACGAAGGAGAAAAGCAAGCATAGGCATTGTTGTATGGACCATATTGTGAAACACCTCCACGCCTCACCTCGACTACTTTCAAAAGCTTCTAATTGATATTAAATGTATTTTTACGGGTGTTTCTAAGGTTCTAATGAAAGATTAACAAGGCTTCTACATCATCAAGTAGAGAAACAGTCTTGAAAACCTGGCTAATCCTCTCTGTGGCTTCTGAAAATAGTCGTGGTGATAGAGACACTCCATTATTTCTTGTCCTAAGTGAAAAATGAATTTGGGTTTGAAGCACCAAGTCAATAATGTTGTATTAAGGCTGTTATAGTGATGTTTATATTAGGAGGTAAATTTTAATTTTGAAAAAAAAAATAATGTTAAATGGGCGAGTTAAGACGTGGAGACGAGGAAAGTAATAAGATATGTGTCTAAATCTTTTACAAATGTCTCTTCTTGTCTTCGTCTCCCACGTTGCATCTGTCTCATTAGCGCCAGGTGGATACAAAATACTCATCACTGCACTATTAACCAATATAATTATGACATTTTACGTTAAAAGGGCACGTCAGAAAAAAAAAGAAACTAGCTACGATATCATATTTTAAGACGAAGAAAAAAAAAATAATAGCGTTACTCTGATTTGTCTTCAATTCGTATCTGTTTGTAATCGCTTGGCACGTTTACATTTACCCGAGTCTAGTCAAGAGCAAGGTGATATGTGCGTTGCTTACCTGCCTCACCTCACCTCACCTATGCTCAATGAAGAAGAATATTTCTTAGGACCATATTCTGTAGCATTTCTGGCCGCACCTCCACTTCTTTCAAAAAGGTTGCATATAGATGAAGTTACACGGGTTTTCAAACATGTTTTTACAGTCCTTGTGACAGATTAATAAGACTTCTACTTTTATTGACAGAAGAAACATTATTGAAAACCCACCTAATCATCTAAATGGCCTTTGAAGACAGTCGTGAGAGAGAGAGAGAGAGAGAGAGAGAGAGAGAGAGAGAGAGAGAGAGAGAGAGAGAGAGAGAGAGAGAGAGAATGCAGGCCTTATAGTCACTCATTACTTTTCTTTGTAGTTTTGCTTTTCCATTCCCGTCACTTAACACTCCCTAATCCCAAGCCAGTCCCGCTGTTCTAGTTAATTCTCACACACTCTCATCGCAGCGTATGTTTCGTAATGTTTGGCGTACTACGTCTGAGTTCGCTGAGGTTGCCTCTCTTTGACTGTTGGTGGCGGAGTGTGAGTGAAGGCTGTGAGAGGCGAGAAGCGAGGCCCGCGGAGGCGCGCATGCTTACTAACACGCTTGACTCCCTAATACTTCTGTTACGTCCCCCTTGGTCTCTGTGCTGAAGGAATCTAGTGGTTAGGACACTGATAACGTGTAGATAGATTGAACGAAACACTTCTCCACGATCAGTTTAAATCAACCTAAGCTGTTTTATGGAAATAAGTAACCTACACTGCACGATATAATGAAATTATGAATATCTACAATGAGAAGGATACTTATATATACGTGGTTATAATAAACATAAAACTTCTGTAGGCAGGCTAGTTTTTCTACGACCGATCTACCCTAATTTGCTTAAGAAAAGGAAGATTTATTGAAACTGCGTGTGTCTGCAGCGGAGAGAAAACTCATACACTGATCAATCATCAACCTAATATAAGCGACGTGGATTTTTTACCGAGACATTGTCAGCGTACAGTTTACCATTCAAAAGAAAGCCTACTCCTATATGATTATAACTGTATGAACGTTATCACCACCACCATAAGTAGGACACCAAATAACATTCTTTATCAGTCTATTCTTATGGTTATTACTGTATGAACAATAACATCCTCTTATTTCACTGCCCACCACCACTACCACCACCATCACAGTAGGTCACCACATAGCATCCTTCACCACAGAGCAAAGCGGTACAAATGGAGTCCTGCAGGGTGCTACCAATATGCTTACACCTTATATCTTCC
Source organism: Portunus trituberculatus (assembly GCF_017591435.1). Lineage (NCBI taxonomy): Eukaryota > Metazoa > Arthropoda > Malacostraca > Decapoda > Portunidae > Portunus > Portunus trituberculatus. Next base: position 561,280 of record NC_059284.1, read on the forward strand.
TTCTCATCCTCCTTTTCCTCCCTTCCTTAGATAACATTGCATTATGGTTATATCTCAACAAGTACAAATGTTCATTATACTTTCACTGCGTTAGCCTCGCCCACGACCCCTGCCACGCCCGCTCGCCCGCACCCAAAGGCCAATGCCACCCACGTCCACCAGCGTCACGCCCCCGCCCCTCACAGCCGCCGCCACGTCCCTTCCCATTACTTACTGGTGTGTACATGAGCATATATTATTTTTCTAATGTTGACACTTTTTCAGCATTTTTACACATTTCGTTAAGTCATCGTACTATACTATGGCCACTGCACTGTATAACTATCACATAAAACAAGTCTTTTGGAACATACATAATTCTAGAGAGTAGCTACGTAACTATGAAACTACCACGTACATACATACATACGTACATCTTCCTTTTTAATCTTTTATTTTCTTTTTTATGGTATCATATCTTTCTAATAGAACTAATGATATTATCAATAACGATGATATTATAAATAATACTACAAACATTAATATTTACAATGATACTATGTGGTAATCTCAACTTCGGGAGGGTTCTAGTTAAGTGCAATCAGTCTTCTCATCACGTCAATTAATGAAGCAGCAATAAACACGGGCACCTGTGATCGCTGAGATTAGGACACTCACTCACGCTGAAAACTTATTCGCATTAGTTCGTTTCTTTTCTAAGACGAGGATGAAACAGACAACAAAACTTTCTTTCCTGATCTTTTCCACTGGACGAGATTGAGATAAACAAAACTATTCTTCCTATCCTTTTTTTTTTACATGTATTCCCCTTCTCCTTGACCTAGAATGAGATAGATAGCAAAACTTCCTTTTCCACCTCTTTTCCACGCATATTCCTTTTTTTTTATTATTATCTTTTTTTTTTTATCTGGAGTCGAATGATATAGGTAACAAAAATATTTACTTTCCTTCTCAACCTTTCCCCATTACCGAAAATCCGACACATGCTCACACTGTAATTTAACTAATTTGAACCCATATCCCTCCTACTTTTTAACAGACAAAATAGACATACAGAACCTTCTCGTCCATTCCTTTCTCCCATTACTCTTCATTTTCCTCCTTCACCTCTGGTCTACAACACTGTAGGAATTCGTTTATTCTCCAACCAGGAAATACAATAAATCAATCCAAGCAACAAGTGTTCAACAATATAGACACAAAAATGTACCTCTTTATTACCTATTCTTTTACTCCCTGTATTGTAATGACGTGTGAGTGAAATACATAAAAGTATGCCCGACATTTATGACACCATTGTAAATTCACAAAATAAATAAATTATATATATATATATATATATATATATATATATATATATATATATATATATATATATATATATATATATATATATATATATATATATATATATATATATATATATATATATATATATATATATATATATATATATATATATATATATATATATATATATATATATATATATATATATATATATATATATATATATATATATATATATATATATATATATATATATATATATATATATATATATATATATATATATATATATATATATATATATATATATATATATATATATATATATATATATATATATATATATATATATATATATATATATATATATATATATATATATATATATATATATATATATATATATATATATATATATATATATATATATATATATATATATATATATATATATATATATATATATATATATATATATATATATATATATATATATATATATATATATATATATATATATATATATGGTTTAAATAATAACTTCAATAAAACTAATAACTGCATCATGCTTAAAAAAAAGCAACGTTAATTATTATTTACTTTTTTCGCGTATGCATATGTCTGAGTATGAGAGCGTGCGTATCAGATATCGTTTCGCTATATACACATTCCTCATTTTCCACACACGGCACATCCAGTCTGAAATTGTCAGTCTACGCTCGAGTAAGGAAGCAGGAACACTCACCCAACACTAGCCTGGCGTTTAACCTATTGAGAAATAAGAAAGAGTGAGTATTAGGTGAATGTTTATGTTCTATCCTTTGCTGAGCGTTGAGTTTAGATTGGCATCAAGACCGCAATACTGAAGACTGAGTGCTGTAGTGTGCGTGCTGTGCTGTGTGTCTCTGAGCGCAGCGGGAGCAATAGGGAATAGTCAGTTTGTCATGTTCCTTCAATAAACTGGAATTAAAAAAGTGATCGTATATTTTTTTCCTTCCGTTATCTCATCTGTGTTTGTCAAAGTATAGCAGTAAAGTAAAGAAGTAAAGACAAGTACCTGGTTAAAAGTGTAGGAGAAAACCAATTAAGGGAGGATGATCGATGGAAACGTTGGAAAGACTGACAGTGAAATGGAGGGATAAGTATTGGAAATGACAGATTGACGCTGGCTGAGAAGGGAAGCGTTCTGTAAGTGACCGAAGGTGACAAAGACAGGACGGAAACATTCCCACTTTACCACGCAAATCACTCGTTACTTCCCCATATAGTTGTCAAAAATTAGTTGTCAAAAGTGTAAACAAGAGAAAAACCAAAGCTCTTTAGTCAGCTTCTACCTTTCCTTCTTGCTGGAATTTTGCCTACATTTAGCCTGTTCCTAAAAAGGGTGACCGTTCTAAGCACTCAAACTAGCGCCCTACAGCTTTAATCTCTTGCTTATCTAAAGTTTTTTTTCGTAATCTATCCTCAATAGGAACATTTTTTAACATCTATCACTTGACAATCTCCTATTTGATCACCAGTATGGCTTCCGCCAAGGCCGCTCTACTGGTGATTTTCTGGCTTTCCTTACTGAGTCTTGGTCATCCTCTTTTAGAGATTTTGATGAAACTTTTGCTCTTGCTTTAAGCATCAAAAGCTTTGACCTCAAAACTACCTTCCTACCGTTTCTATCCTTCCTTCTACAACTTCATCTCGAGTTTCCTCTCCGACCGTTCTATTGCTGCTGTGGTAGACGGCCACTGTTCTTCTAAATCTATTAACATGTAGTGGTGTCCCTCAGGGTTCTGTCCTGTCATCTACTCTCTTCATATGTTATTCATCAATGATCTTCTATTTGCAGGGTTTTCAACCTTTTCCCCGTTAAGTATCCCCTTAGTTATAAGACCATCTTCCCAAACCCCCAATAATCTGACGTTGAACAGAATGGTAATTTGCTGACTAACTCATTATAGTACAATAGTTCTGCAAAGGATATTATAAAACTATTCAAATTTAGGAACCAGCGTAGAACAGAGAGATTGAAGAAACACACACTGCTAGCACTAAATATCATAATCCACAACTACTACTAATCAAAATACTTTTTTTCGTCAGCCATCTAAGTACCCCAAGAAATCTTGTTGTGAACCCCTAGAGGTTCGCGAACACCAGGTTGAGAACCCCTGTTCTAAACCAAACTACTTGCCTTATCTACTCCTACGCTGATGATACCACCTTACACTTTTCCACGTCTTTTCAGAGACGGCCAACCCTTCAGGAAGTTAACAGATCCCACAAGGACGCCACAGAATGCCTGACTTCCGATCTCTCTAAGTTTTCTCATTAGGACAGAAAAAAACTTTGTAGTGTTCAATGCCTCAAAAACTCCTCCATCCTCCAAAAAAATCCCTCCATCTATCAAATCGACACAAGTTTCCCGACAACTATGCCCTCTTCTTCAATGACACTCAACCGTCCACCTCTTTTACATTGAACATCTTCGGTCTTTCTTTTACTTATAATCTAAACCAAGGTTTCTCAACCGGGGTTCCCCGGAACTCTAGGGTTACACAAAAGGTCCCTAAGGTTTCCACAAGAATAAGTGAGATAAGCTAATGCACTTTTTGACTTTTTATTTAATTTGATATACGTAACATAACTAAGCACGCACAATAAATTATTGAATATTGTAATATTATAATATATTATTTTCCTTAAACCAGTTATTCAAAAATTTATATTGTGATATTTGTCATGATGAAAACAAAATGAGAAATATATGGTATATAATTTTTGTATTTTTTGCTCAGGGGTCCCTTGAGACATGCAATTTATTTTAAGGGTTACGCAAGGGTAAAAAAGTTGAGAAACGCTGATCTAAATTGAAAGCTCTACATCTCATCTCTTGCTAAGATCCTTTGCACAAAGACTTTATCCAGCCATGTATGGAGTAGCTACCCTTCGCATGTGTGTCGGGATTTCACTAACAGTTTCATTAGATAGGGCAGAATCAAAAGCTTCCTCTTCTCTAACTGACTATCTTTAGCCTCTTTCTCTCCGCTTCGATGTTGTATCTCTAGCTATATTGTACCGCCTTTTTTATGCCAACTGCTCTTCTTGTTAACTGCATGCCTCCCCTCCCTGAACTCGACTTTCTTCTTCCTCTCATCCCTATTCTGTCAACCTCTTTAATGCAAAAGTTAGCCAGTACTGTCAACCATTCATATCTTTCTCTGGTAAACTTGAACTCTCTACCTGCTTCTATATTTCCACTTTCCTATGACTTAACCTCATTTATGGGGAAGGTTTCAAAACATTTATCTCTTTCCTTTGCCTAACTCTCTTGGATCTGCACGGAGACACGCATTCTAGGTGGGCCTTTTTTTTTCATATGCTCTTTTTGTTGCCCTTGCCCAGATTTCCCCGCTTGCATAAAAACAACAATCCAACCAAACAAGGAAGCAAGAACACTCAACACAGTATCTTGCCGAAACGAATAGCATAAGGGCCGGCGGCTATCGACAGGACGATGTGGAGGAAGAAAACATCTTTCTACGTTCATTGGCATTTCAGGTGAATAGTGCTGGCCTTGCCACAACGACTCAACGAGTAGATTGACAAGCTGAAGACATATGGTTGGGGTCTAACTGGAGGCAACAGACACAAGTAATCCTCTCGTGCAGCTGTCATCAATAAGCTGAGGTCGGCATTGAACGGGCAAGTCTGAGAGTAGTTTGCCGCCACATTCGCGTTAGTACTTAGTAGTCGATATAGCGCTCAGTGCGAACCCTCGTAGCTTCAGCTTGAACCCTTGATCTTTAAAAGGAAGAAGAAAGCAGGAATGGACGCGGTGTCACTGTGGTGAAACGTGGTGGATCAAACACTCCTCACATAGATAGAGAATACTGAGGCGCGCTTAAAAAAGACTGATTCCTGATTATAAGAACAGATGAATAAACTCCTCAAAATAACTTGATAAGCAAGAGATGAGAACATTGAAAACATTTAGCAGGCAGAATCAATAATATCTACCTATGTGATCAGCGCCAACATTGCATTTACCTGCAAATTCAGCAACCTTAAACCTTAAAGACAAAGCGCCCAACTGAGGAGTCAGTTGTTACCTCCTTGAAGTGTGTCAAGTACACTAGAGACTTACTCTCTGCCTCTAGAACAAACTCTTTACCACGTAGATAATAATCTAAGTGTTTGATCCCCAAAACAACAAGTAAGCACTCCTTTTTAATAGTTGAATACATGCGTTCCCCGTCTAGGAGCGTCCTGCCACTGCAAGTTACAAGATGAGGACAATCCTTGATGTAATGGAGTTATAGTTCCAAAACCTTGATTTGAAGCATTAGTCCGAAGCACGAAGGAGACTTGATCGGTAATCTCAGTTATGAATGAGAGTGCAGAGCAGTCTTCAAATGTTCGAAGTAGTTTTATACAAATGGTTCGGGGATGCCTTACAACAGGGGTTCTCAACCTTTTTAATCTTACTTAGGGGAAGGTGGGGGTAAGACGGACACATGGGGTAAGACGGAAGCGCCCTTCTAAATCAAAGCATAAAGGGCGAGTTTCAAAATGTTACTCTTAGATGTCCTTTACGTCTCCCAACAGTGACATCATCATTACCAGTAGGCACGATAAGTTTCCCTTGCGCTTCACAGGGAAATATTTGTCATTTTATGTAGTGCTGATGTTATACGCACAAGGTAAGACACTGCCTTTTTATATTGAAATAATTATCATAATGATTTAGTACTTATGTTATACATGTCTATGAGTGTATGCATGATATAAAGATGCCATAAATTGGCATAATAAACATAGATACTTTTGTGAACATTTCGACATTTGAATATTTACTAATGGGGTAAGATGGACCCCATGAGAGAGGGAAAGGAGGGTTTGTTGTGCTAATTGCAAAAGCTGGGGTCATGAGCAATGTGCAGGGATAGATGGTGATGATGATGCTGAGGAAGAGGTTTTTGTGTGTAATTTGTCATTAAGTTGTGTAGGGATAGATGATAATTAGGGAAAATTTTTTATTTATTTATTTATAATTTTTTTGTTAGTTTGTTCGTTTGATTTGTAGCAATAAATTTGGCTCATAAGCAATGTGAAGGGTTATGATGATGACGAGGAAGAGTTTTTTTTATTTGTGCTTTATGCCAATAAGGATTTGTTTCTTCATGTTCAGTTTGCGGGGTAATATCCGTCTTACCTCATCATTTTATTTTTGGCCCAAGAAAAAAATATTATTTTGTAAATTCTTGTGCTTCATTGTTTTCCTTCAAAAACCGTGACCCGGGTGAGGACTTCTAAGGTAACATCCCAAAGCACCACCACAAACCCACAAACTCCCAATAATCATATAAATGCGGTTTCTAGACTCAATACTTTGTTAAGTGGTTCGTCTTACCCCACCTTCCCCTACCCCTTGAAGTCTTTCCGTATTGGTCACGTACCCCTTACCCACACTGCACCGTGAGGAAGGATGAAAATAAATGCATGGTTTATTGATTTAGTTTATTATATTTAAATTATTTATATATGTGGAGCAGATAAAATTTTCAATTGATAAGAGTATGTCACTATGAGGTAGTGTCGATTGGAATTAGTACTTCACAGGGAAACATTGTGACTAGCATGCAATATATTTACAAAAATGAAATTATATCAGACAATTTTCGATCATTGTGGCAATGAAGTAGGTACTGCTGCTGCAGCTAGTTGCAACTTGTAACTAGTAACAGTGATACGGAAGTCACTGTGTGTATGAATAGCATATAAAATAATAAATCGGAACTAAATATTACAGGTTTGCAAGTTTGTGTGGCAACTGCGATCCAAGAGAGCTTTCTCTCAAGTGACGTAACTCCAAGAGTTTCCTTGTTAACGTTGTTAGCGTGCCCTGGTTCTAGTGGAGAACACATCTAGCCTAGCACATGTAGGCTACATTGAATACTACAAACAGGTTTGCAGTTATTCAAAACTGAAGCATTTTGAGAAACCTGCCACATACCTCCCAAATTCTTCTCTCGTACACCAGGTTGAGAACCCCTGCCTTACGCAGAATGTAAGACAGATTGCTGGTGTATGATGCACTATCTGGTATGAAAATCCTATAAGATTATATCAGACATAGAAAGGAGCGTAATAATTTCTTAATAGAGGGAGGAGGTACTGATGATATTGACAATACTTTGTGTTCTTGAGAACTCAATGTTTCCATCTATGATGAATCCTAAGTACTAGATGGACCCGAATCCAAACGGACAATAAGTCCATGCTGTCTGAGACGAGTAAAAGCAGCGTGGAGAGCATCAAAATGTTCTTTCAAAATAAAATAAAAACAGATAGGTTGTCACAGTAGAAGGTAACGCCCTCCAAACCACAAAAGACGAGTCGCATCAGTCTGATGTACGATGGACAAGCTGTAACAAGTTCGAACGGGAGGCGACAGGACTCACATCATTAATAACACTCGGCGACACTCGGCCTGAACAACTAAATACTTTTTTCCATGTACACTCTGGCAGTCTGAAGAAAGGCAAACCCTGTACAGTAGTCCATCAGAGACTTCGTAGCATATGGTGGATTCAATACAGATTACTTCTGGTTCATCTTTAGAGGCTTTGTTTCACAGAGACAAGGGAAGGGCATGCCTTCTATATAAATCAGAGAAATCTTTAGGCGTTACCCAGACTCGGCCTAGACATCGTGCTCATAACACGTGTCCTGCGCTCTGTCCTGCAGCCACCTCTGTGTGGAGTTTTTGTACGCCCATCAGGCTTAGGCATTAGCTAATAAAGTTAGGATTCCCACTGCCCCGTGTTTTTAGATTTGCCTCTTCACTGTCCTCTCCTTAGCGGCAACAGAAGGTGTCTGTTGCCAGATTGTCAGATTGTCTTTCCTCTCTCACCTACGGAGGATCCTCCTCAGTGAGCGTGCTTTTGGGGTGAAGTAACACCGTCCGGCCCACCTAGAGTGGTTTGGCAGGACATTCTGACATTAGGTAACTCCTCCCTGACTTCCTCCCACTTGTGTCCCGCTCCCCTCCTGTAGGAGGGGGGTGTACCCCCCTCCATGTCTGACGGACCTTCCAGCCCTCCCCCCGTAAGGGGAAGGGAGGACACTGATAGACGACCCCTGACTGCCAGACTGTCTATTGACCCCGCTAAAGCGACAGATGTGACTCTCCACTCAAAGACGAACACCCGCCTATCTACTGTTAATTCTTTTATCATAAAGAAAGTAATTGACTGTAATATTGGAAATGTTGCTAATGTGAAAAAACTCGCCAGTGGTGATTTACTTGTTCAGACAGTTAACGTAAGTCAAGTCAAATAATTGTTGAAGCTCCGGTTCATTCATGACATCGAGATCGAGGCTTCGATTCCAGTGTCCATAAACTCGTGTCGGGGAGTCGCTTCCCACTGCGATTTTGTGGATATGGAACCGACCGAGATCGTCGATTGCATGACTGATGTTACGGCCCGCCCGTAACATACTCCACTACCATCCCCTCCTCCGCTTGTTACCTCGTTCGCCACCTCTCCACGTCACCGTCTCGTGAACCTTCCACGCCACCGTCTCATGAACCCTCCACGTCACAGTTTCATGAAGCCCCGCTACTGTCCCGAAGTTGGATTCACGCGGCCCCATTCGACTCCAGCGGAAGTGTTAAAGCAAGCTCGGCTTTCTGGAAAGTCAAGTCGAGGTCCAGGCCTCAACCAGTGAACACAACGCCTCTTGGGTCTACCGTGGGATCAACCATCACCCAGCACTTCACCACTGCGACACCTCATAAGTATCACTTCCCCTCGTCCGTGTTTTCCACATTGCCTCCATATAGGATTAGGATTATTGTTAGGTATTAAGTTGGGATTTATTGTTGTATTTATTTCTGTGTTATATGTATATGTGTATGTCATTTTCCTGTGTTTCATGTTATATATGTGTTTCATGTTTCATGTTATATCTGTGTGTCAGTTTCATTATGGGTTATTAAAATAGCTTTTTAAAGTGCCCTCTTAGCATTTCCTCATCAGTTGAACCTGCAGTGGTTTTTTTTTATTGTTATTGTTCACCGGCTCCCCGATGCCAATCTTACCCGTTTAACCGGTGAACGTAACAATTGGCGACCGTGACAGGACAATTATAACCCATGTTCAGTGTTCCATTTTTCCAGTGACTTTTTTTCTGTGATTACATTATTTTTCTTGTGTTTCTGTGGTGTTGTGACTTTGATGTGGTTTTTTTCTGTGACTTACTCTGCGTGTGGTTTAAATTTACCTTTGTGCGATCAAGTGGCTCCTTTTGGGTTAAAAGTGCTTCGTGACTTTCATTGGTATCGCATAGCAGTGGTAGAGCAGGAAACCAGGTAGAAAGGCGTGTTCACCGATAGCACTTATCTCTATTTTTTGCACATAGGCAGGTGTGTAATAAGTGTTATCCAAGTGTTGGGATCATCATATGTTCATGCGAACCCTCAATCCCCTCACTTCGCGGATCATTTTTCTCGCTAGTTAGAATCGGCCATTTTAACTAGTCTCTCAGACTAATCCGCCTCCTTATCAATAACAAGTCTCAGTACAATTCGCTCCTCACTCTCAAGTCTCGTAACTAGAGTAATCCGGATCCTTCTTATTGCCGTAATTCTCTAGTTTACCCCCCTCATTAGTGATTGTACTCATAAGTGTTTACTTAAGTATAATCTAGGTAATTTCCAAGGTTGCCTTTATTATCACTCTGCCAAGTTCCTCACTTAAGTAATTCGCTTTTTTTTTTTTTTTTTAACATCTATTTAATATGGCTTCCGCTCAGTTTAACGTTGAAGATTTTTGTGCTGACCCTTCTCTGGAACAACTTAAAGATGCTAATATAAAGAAGGTCCAATGGAAGCCATCGCTAAACATTTTGATGTTCCCATCACGTCTCAGATGACTAAAGAGGTCATTAAGAATGTAGTTGTTGAACATCTAGTGCAAGAAGGTCAGTTGCTAGGAAATGCCATAGAAGAGTTAACTCCCATGTCAGCCTCTACGAGGACTATAATACACAGTCCCCAGGAAGAACAGGATAAGAGTAGGATAAGTCAGTGGGAAATTGAGAAGCTTAGACTAGAATACCGGATGCATGAAAAACAAATGCAACTACAGGCAGAAAAAGAAGCGAAAGAAATGCAATTACAGGCAGAAAAAGAAGCGAAAGAAATGCAACTACAGGCAGAAAGAGAAGCGAGAGAACTACAGGAAAAGAAAGAAGAGAGAGAATTTCAGTTACAACTTAAAAGGCAGGAGAAAGAGTTAGAAATTCAGGAGTTAGCCCTACGAAATGACGCTAAGTTTAGAGGGGAAGAAATAGATATAAAGAAAAAGTTAGCAAGCTTTAATCCTGCTACAGCTGCTCCGCTAGTTCCCCCTTTTGATGAATCTGATGTTGACGGGTCATTTCGCGCTTTTGAGAGCATTGCTAATAGGAATAAATGGCCCAAGGATCAGTGGGTGTCTCTCCTTGTCCCTAAGCTAGTAGGAAAAGCTTATAGGGTATACAACGGCCTTAGTGATGAGGTAGAATATGAAGAGATCAAAGGTAACATTCTAGACGCCTACTCTATCACTTCTGATGGATACAGACAACAGTTCCGAAAGTATGTAAAACCAGAGTCTCACACCTATGTTGAATTTGCTAGTGAGAAACTAAGACAATTTAAGAAATGGTTAGCCGCCCTTAACATTACCACCTTTTCGGAGTTGCTCAATCTAATGGTCCTGGAAGAATGGAAGAACAAGTTACCCTTTAATATTCTGAGGCATGTGGAAGAACGGGAGAGAGTGATCTTATGTCTGCCGCTAAAGTGGCTGATGCATTTGCTTTGTTGATGGGATCCCTGGGTAGTAGAGGTCGTGGTTCACTATCTAATGTTAGGTCCTCCTTTGGGGAAGGTTTTGGGGCGCGGGTGGTAAGCCGACCGGATTCTCGCCAAATGCATATAATTCCCCCTGGTGTACATACTGTAAGAAGCCAGGTCACACGATCCAGAAATGTAGACACCCAAATTGCAAGGCCTCTCAACGTCAATTTTCTTTTGTGGCCCCTAAACCTAACACATTTGAGAACAAGAAACCAGTGGCCCTAGCTAACCCTGTCAACTCTCCTCTAGAACTTTATGACTCGTACATGTATCAAGGTAAAGTGTCCCTGACTGATGGTAAAGACAAGGCAATAAATGTCAAGGTTCTGCGTGATACAGGTGCTGCCCAATCCATCTTAAGGGAAGATGTCATCCCTAACATCAAACAGGCTTTCACTGGGAGAAGGTGATCCTTACAGGTCTCGAATCACAGCTCTCCTATCCCTTGGCTAACATTAGCTTACAGTGCCCTTTCATTTCAGGAGAGGTTGTGGTAGCCATTAAACCTGGTGAACTGCCAGTACCGGGGGTACATCTTGTACTGGGTAATGATCTTGCGGGTAACTTGGCTGTTCCAAACTTAATTGTTCTTGATTCTCCCTTAACAGAAAGTCCCACTAAGACCCTGGACGAAACATCCCCTCACTTCTTCCCAGTGTGTGCAGTCACCAGGTCTCAGTCCAAGTCCCCTGCCCTTTCACCACCTCCTCCACCAATGATTGCCTCTACTGACAACTTGTACAATAACATCATTTCAAAGGAGAATTTGATTAATGCTCAGGAACAGGATCTCACTTTGGCTAAGATCAGACATGTTGCCAGTGAGACAAAGGATATGTCTAAATTGCCTTGTTTTTATTATCAGGAAGGAGTCCTGATGCGTGCCTACAGACCTGAACTGAAACAACTAGACACCTGGTCAGAAACACATCAAGTTGTCATCCCCTTGTCTGTAAGACCAGCCATTATAGAACTAGCTCATGATGGATTGTCAGGTCATCTAGGCATCCAAAAAACCTACAAGAAGGCTCTTCAACATTTTTTTGGCCAGGAATGAAAAGGATGTGTCACACTATGTAAAACATGTCACATATGTCAAATTGTGGGTAAGCCTAACGAACGCCTTGTGCCAGCTCCTCTGACGCCTATTCCAGTTCAGACGGAGCCCTTCGAAAAGATCGTTCTAGACTGCGTAGGGCCCTTACCCAAAACCAAACGAGGGAATCAGTATTTGTTAACCCTCATGGATCCCACTACCAGGTACCCTGAAGCATTCCCTCTTAAGAACATCACATCAAAGACCATTGTAAAACATCTAATACATTTTTTCACCTCGGTAGGAATTCCAAAACAAATTCAGTCTGACAAGGGTAGCAATTTCACTAGCAATTTTTCCAACAGATAGTGAATGAGCTAAACATCGACCATGTAACCTCCTCGGCTTACCACCCCAATCCCAAGGCTGTCTGGAGCGGTTTCACCAAACATTAAAATCCATGATGAAGAAGTATTGCTTGGAGCATCAAGGAGACTGGGATGAAAGTATCTCTTTCCTTCTCTTCGCTTTAAGAGAATCTCCTCAAGATTCTTTAGGTTACTCCCTTTGAATTACTCTATGGTAGACAGATCAGGGGCCTCTCAAAATATTAAAGGATCAATGGTTTACTCAAAATACTCCTTCAAGCCCCAGTGTGTCTGACTACATCAGTAACCTTAAGAATAAAATCAGTGAAGTCAGATCTTTTGCTAAATCAAACTTCCTCAAATCTCAAACTAAAATGCAACAGAATTCTCTTCCCAAATCTGTCATGAGAAGTTTCAAACCAGGAGACAAGGTTTTACTTTTCTCCCCACTCCAGGCAATGCTCTTCACAGTAAGTTCATGGGACCTTATGTTGTGGCTCAAAAACTAAGTCCATTAAATTATGTGGTCCACACTCCTGACCGTCGTAAGGATTCCCAACTAGTTCATATTAATCTAATGAAACCTTACCACTCCAGAGAACCAGAGGACGACTTGTCTCGCACTGTACCTGTATGTCTGGTAGGGAAGGAGTCTGGTCCTGTGCCCCCCGAGGAAGAGTCCGACATCGAATTCCTCTTCTCGTCACCTAAAGGACGCCCCTCAAACAGCCAAATCATGTCCAACCTTGATGAGGTGTTTCTTTCCTTAACATCTTCACAACAGTCTGATCTTAAAAAGTTATTGCTAGACTTTTCAGAAATCACAGGTGACCTTCCAGGACTTTGTACGACTATCCAACATGATATAACTTTAATATCTAATGACATCAAGCCTATAAGACAACCAGCCTATCGCATTTCACCCATTAAAAGAGACTTGATGAAAAAAGAGGTAGACTATCTGCTCTGTCATCACCTTGCAGAACCTAGTATATCCCCTGGGCTTCTCCTGCCTGTTAACATCTAAGCCAGATGGTAGTAGTCGATTTTGCACCGACTACAGGAAATTAAATAAAGTGACGGTGCCAGACTCCTACCCATTGCCCTTGATAGAGGACCTTATAGATAGCATAGGAGTAGCCAAATTTGTAACCACCATAGACTTACTTAAGGGTTACTACCAGATTCCCCTCTCGGACGAGGCCCAAATAATATCTGCCTTCATCACCCCCTTCGGACTATACCAATACACAGTGATGCCCTTCGGCTTGTCTAATGCTCTCGCCACCTTCCAGAGGGCTATAAATTACATCACCCAGGACTTGGAGGGAACATCCGCCTATCTGGACGACCTGGTGGTTGCTTCGGACGACTGGGTGACACATCTGACCCGTCTTCAGAGGCTGATGGGTCGGTTGCAGGAAGCCGGGCTTACAATCAACCTGGCTAAGTCCACCTTCGGGAAGTCTACTGTGGTCTACCTGGGACATGTGGTGGGGAACGGCAAGGTGCGCCCAAGAGAGCCAACGTGGAGGCCATCCTTGGCTTCCCTGTCCCTACCACCAGGAAAGCTCTCATGAGGTTCTTGGGGATGGCTGGTTTCTACAAACGCTTTTGTAGGAACTTCTCCACCCTGGCCGCCCCCCTGACGGACCTTATCAGCACTTCCGTCCCCTTCCACTGGACCCTGACCTGTGACCAAGCCTTCCAACATCTCAAGGCGTTCCTCTCCTCGGAGCCAGTGGTCTGGACGCCAGATCACTCCCGCCCCTTCCATCTACAAGTGGACGCGAGTGGAGTTGGAGTGGGTGCTGTCCTACTACAAACGGACCCCATAAGTGGCATCCTCCATCCCATCGCCTATCACTCCGCCAAGCTGAAGAAACCTCAACTCAACTACTCCACCATCGAGAAGGAGGCTCTGGCACTCGTCCTGGCGCTCCAACGTTTTGAGTGCTACCTTCATCCTGGTCCTCAAACTATGAAGGTCTTCACCGATCACAATCCTCTGGCCTTCCTTCACGCCATGAAGAACCGAAACCAACGCATTCTTAGGTGGGCCTTGTTAACTCAACCCTTCAACTTGGAAGTCCACCATATCAAGGGGGTGGACAACATCATCGCCGACGCCTTATCAAGATCTCCCGTCTCACCTCCTTCATGAGCCCATTACGGAGGTCTTAGGGGGGAGGAAATGTTACGGCCCGCCCGTAACATACTCCACTACCATCCCCTCCTCCGCTTGTTACCTCGTTCGCCACCTCTCCGCCTCCCCTTCCACGTCACCGTCTCGTGAACCTTCCACGCCACCGTCTCATGAACCCTCCACGTCACCGTTTCATGAAGCCCCGCTACTGTCCCGAAGTTGGATTCACGCGGCCCAATTCGACTCCAGCGGAAGTGTTAAAGCAAGCTCGGCTTTCTGGAAAGTCAAGTCGAGGTCCAGGCCTCAATCAGTGAACCCAACGCCTCTTGGGTCTACCGTGGGATCAACCATCACCCAGCACTTCACCACTGTGACACCTCATAACTATCACTTCCCCTCGTCCCGTGTTTTCCACATTGCCTCCATATAGGATTAGGATTATTGTTAGGTATTAAGTTGGGATTTATTGTTGTATTTATTTCTGTGTTATATGTATATGTGTATGTCATTTTCCTGTGTTTCATGTTATATATGTGTTTCATGTTTTATTTTATATCTATGTGTGTCAGTTTCATTATGGGTTATTAAAATAGCTTTTTAAAGTGCCCCCTTTGCATTTCCTCACCAGTTGAACCTGCAGTGTTTTTTTTTATTGTTATTGTTCACCGGCTCCCTGATGCCAATCTTATCCGTTTAACCGGTGAACGTAACACTGATCAGGATGTCATTGAGGCTAGAAAAATTACTAAAATGGTTGACGGTACCAGAAGGAGCACAGCATCAGTCATTCTCATCTTCAGTGCTGCTAAGTTGCCAGAGAGGATTCATGTAGGGTACGAGTCGGTTCCCGTTCGTCCCTACATTTCGAATCCTCTCCCTTGTTTCAAGTGCCAGCTTTATGGTCACCATGGCAACGCTTGTCGGTCTTCTCATACTTACTGCGGTAGATGCGCAGGAGAGGGCCACTCTGTGGACCAGTGCACATCCTTGGTAGAGAAGTGCCGTAATTGTAAAGGTGCTCACTCCACTTTTTCACGCGATTGTCCCGCATGGAAAGTGGAGAAAAAGGTCTGCACTGTTAAGGCTACTGAAGGGATCTCGTACTATGAAGCAAGGATGCGAGTGAAGCAGACGCAGGCCGCGCCTGTTTCAAACGTCTCCTACGCTTCAACAGTAAGGGCTCCACCTAAGATGTGTACTGTTGCTATACAGACTGACCCAAGCGACCTGCTACCTGAGGACGCATCTGCCACCACAGCTTCCATTTCCACCACTTCCTCATCATCTGCCAAAACTACTACTACTACTACTACTAAGACCTCTACTCCTATAACTTCCTCTGCTCCATACTTGTCTGCTATTTCTCGTACTCCCAGTAAGGGTGAGAAGACAGACAAGTCTAACAAATTAAATTTAACAAAACTTGAACGTCAACGCCCTTCTCATGTGGTCGCCGCTCCCGCGCCGTCGAGAAGGGGTTCTCACGCTCGCTCCCTCTCGACGAGCTCCGGGGAGTTAACAACTGATGAATCGATGGATGTCACCTCTAGAAAGGGCCGGGAGAGGTCCCCCGGCAGCGCCTCTGAGCGCAAAAGGACTAAGAAAAACGGCCGTCACCACAACTCTTAAGCCATAATGTTCAAGGTGTTACAGTGGAATTGCAGAAGTATTCGGAATAAAGATCCATACTTGTCACTTTTAGTGAATATACACAGGCCGTCCGTTATTTGTCTACAGGAGACGAGACTGCAGGATCAGCCTGATCCTGGAGTGCTAAAACACTACCACCCGTATAGAAGATATGAGGGACACGGCGTTGCCATATACATACACAAAACACTGACACAAACAGAAGTGACGTTGAATACACCTCTGGAAGCGGTCGCGTGCCGGGTGAGATTCAACGACACTAATCTGGCTATCTGTTCCCTTTACTTGCCTCCCAATACCTCCATTGTTGATATTACATCTCTTATTAGCCAGCTTCCGGGCAACAGGCTAGTTGTTGGCGACTTTAACGCCCATCATCAACAATGGGGAAGTGAGAGGTCAAGTGTACGTGGAGAGTAGATAGTAAACATTGACATTGACATTGACACGATGGTCAGCAACGCAACACAATCCATATTACACGCCGCTGAGGCTTGTATTCCGAAGACTTCTGCAGTTTACACTAAGCATGGAGTCTCATGGTGGACAACGGATTGCCGACAAGCACTTCGTGAGCGCAATAGACGATACAGGTATTTTAGCCAGCAGCCCAGTCAAGCAAATTTCATAGCCTATAAAAAGGCAAGGGCTCAGGCAAGGAAAGTCATCCGTAATGCAAAGAAAGATTCATTCCAACAATTTATTATACCAGTGAACCGTACAACCCCCCTCACACAAGTGTGGAAAACAATAAACGTATTAAATAACAAAAAAAACATATATGCCTTAAAATAAACAATATTGTAATAGATAATAAGATAGATATAGCAAACGCATTAGCCAATCAATTCCATCAGGCCAGCAGCACAACTTATTATGACCCTGCCTTCCTTCCAAGGAAGGAGGCTGCAGAATACACTGTCCCAAACTTTGCCACAGGAGGCGTAAACTCGGACTACAACACAGAGTTTACGTTGGATGAACTCCTCTTTGCCCTGAAATCCTGTAAAGACTCCAGTCCCGGTCCAGACAACATTTCATATACTATGTTACATCTTGAACACTATTCCCTTTCAAAATTACTAACACTTTATAATACAATCTGGACCTCTCACACCTTCCACCAGTCTTGGCGTTTCGCTCACACCATTCCAATTTCTAAAAAGACTGGACGCCTTACGGACCCCAGTGCGTTTCGTCCAATTGCGCTCACGAGCTGTCTATGTAAGGTCATGGAACGTATGGTAAAGCGAAGGCTACTTTTTGTTTTAGAAGCGAAGGGTCTGTTAGGTGATCAGCAGTCGGGTTTTCGGAAGTACCGAGGCACGATGGATCATCTAACACACCTGGAGCATTGCATTTCAGAGGCTTTTGCCAAAAAAGAATTCATGATAGGGGTGTTTTTAGACATCCACAAAGCCTTCGACATGACATGGCGACACGGTATCCTCATGAAACTCTACGCTCATGGCTTCAGAGGTAACTTGCTCATTTTTGTTCATAATTTTCTTCAGGACAGAATATTCTCCGTCAAGCTTCCTGGTAACGTAATCTCGGACGTTTTCGTCCAAGAGAACGGGATGCCGCAAGGAAGTGTTCTTAGTCCTATTTTATTTTGTATAATGATTAATGATATTCTGTCAACAACTCCCGTCCCCAGGAATCTTAAATACTCATTGTACGCCGACGATTGTGCGTTATGGCACTCCTCGCCTAACGCACAATTTTCGGCGGGGCGGATTCAGGATGCTCTTGATTCCGTCCAGCATTGGGCCTCGCTATGGGGATTTAAGTTTTCAGTTGCTAAGTGTATCGGTGTTGTTTTCGCTAGACGTAACGTACCTGATTTGCAATTAACTCTTCAAGGCCAACCGATACCGTTTCAAAATTCAGTCAAGTTCTTGGGTCTGCATTTTGATAGCAGACTCAATTGGAAGACTCATGTTAAATAATTGCTCATTCGTTGCCGTAAAAAAATCAATGTCCTCATATACCTTTCTGGTACTTCATGGGGAGCAGACAGAAAATCTTTATTAATGATGTACAAGTCCTTAATTCGTTCTCATTTAGCCTATGGCTCACCGGTGTAAGGGTCTGCGTCGGAACCAACACTGAGGAGGCTGGATGTGTTTCAGAATGAATGTGTGCGAATGTGTCTTGGAGCCCTGCGCTGCACTCGTGTGGCGCGGATGGAGGTTGAGGCCAACACACCACCACTGCAAATCCGTCGCGACGCCCTTCTTTTATCCTATGGGATAAAAACTGCCCGGAAGGCTCCCCTCGGTAACACAGTAAGCAAGATCGTCTGGCAGCACCACCACCTACACAACGCGGTCCGCCGTCCAGTCTCAGTCAGACTACATACGCTCTGCCAGCAAACGGGCGTGAGACTGGACGATGCGGACCTACTCGTGCTGCCCACCCTTCCCCCATGGAAAGATCGCCCCACCACCTTTAAAACAAACTGGCTACAGGGGAAGAAGGCTGTGGTTACCGAGGTGGAGCTTCAACACCACTTCCGGGCCCTCGTCGCTGGCCTCCCTCCATCCCTACATCTCTACACAGACGGCTCAAAGACAGGTGAATGTGTGGGTGCAAGTGTCTACTCGAATGAATGTGGCCACAGGTTCCGACTGCCTACTCATACATCGGTGTTCTCTGCTGAAATTTTTGCTATTGACAAAGCCATAGATTATGCTTTAAATTAACTTCATAATTCAATTGTCATTTTTCGAACTCTATGTCAGCCCTTCAGGCAATAGAGTCCGGCCGCACGGATACAAGTGAAATCCAGGGCAACATCATTAATAAGCTGAATTCATGTCATAAATCCTTCTTGCTGGTTTGGGTGCCTGGACATTCCAGTATACGCGGTAATGAACAGGCTGACATGCTAGCTCGGTCTGCTGCAGAGCTCGAGGGAGCGTGGAACCTCCGTCGGGATCTGCAGTCATGTCTCTCAGTTGTTAAATCATCAGCAAAACTCCTGTGGCAGAGTCACTGGGACAACCTCCACCTCCACACCACCAAACCCATCCTGGGCGAGTGGGCCTCTTCCAATCGCCCCACAAGGCGGGAGGAGGTGGTCCTCGCACGCCTCAGGATGGGCTGCACTCTCCCCACCCACATGCTTCCATACATAGCCCACGCCTTCCCACCACAGTGTTCCACCTGTAATGTTACCCTCTCTGTCGAGCACATCCTGCTTCACTGTGTGCGTTATCGTGAGGAGAGGCGGCCCTTGGCGGCGTATTGTCAGAGTCGCGGCCTCCCGCTAACGCAGACCATCCTCCTGGGTGACGAACACCCGGATGTGGTCGATAGACTGATGATTTACCTGACTGAGGCCAATTTAATCAGAGTTGTGATTTATGTGTATATATTATGTTATTTATTCTATGTATTTATTCTATATATTTATGTAAATAAAAGTATGAAAGTGTGTATGTTTCCAATTTTGCGTGATCTAATATGAATGTTTTCCCTTCATGTATATATGCAATACGTAGTGATATTACGTAGCCCCCTGTGTAATTGTGATTTATCTCCCCTCCCCCATGCCCTGACAAAGGACAATAGTTTTGAGGTAGGTATAGGATCCCTGTGTGAATGAAGCGTGCATGAGAATGTGCGAAGATACTTAATATTAAGATATTAAAACAAAACAAAAAAAATTATATAAATAGAAATAAATATATAAATAAAACCAATAAAGAACTGTATATATGTTAAAACAAAATAAAAGGCTTTATTTTAAAAGAAATGTAAAAGTTTAAAAAAAGTAAGAAAAAAATAAATGGCCTAATACCCAAGACAGGGTGATGGCAAAAAAAAAAAAAAAAATCATAATAAATAGATAAATAAATAAATAAAATAGGCGTTACAGACAAACGTTCCAACTGTGGAAGTGCAGGGGTGAATTTTCCGAACTGCTGTAGCACGGGTCTGGATGGCTTGCAGATCAACAGGACCAGAGCAGATGAAGGTGAATTCGTGCACGCCATGATGATAGCCAGGTCGCCTAGTGATCGCACTCCATCAACATTACCTACTAACATGCTGCAAAAATTAGAGCGGGACGCGAACAACGTCGACCCAACCCTCGAAGTATGGACAGCGAAATAAGCATCTCCAAACAGGGAAGACATCAGCTCTTCTATGATACACGATGTAACAAAATTCTGACATTTTTTGTCTTTGGTCAATTAATGTTATTTTTTATTTCCCTTCATCTAAAAAACGAAGAATATAATGCTTATTCTCTTTAAACTTTGATTTTTATAAACTGGCCAGCGATGTTTTGAAATCCAGACAGATTCTACACTAATTTGGTGAAAAAAAATAAAGAACTTTCTAGATGACTCCAGAACCTTCATAACTATTCTTTCCAAACGTTTCACGAACTTCTAGAACATTCTTGCAACGTATATGGCAGTATAAGGCCAGGCGCACATTGAGACAGGGAGGAGCAGAGCAGGTTAGAAACAGGGTAGGGCAGGGCAGGACAGCACAGGGCAGCATTGGTGTGGTGCGCACATTGAGAAGCAGTCTGTCGTCCTGTGCGGTAGTGTTCATCATGGCAACAGAAAACCTAATTTCCAAGTCGTATTTGCAGTTTTCATACAACAATAGCCTATCAACAGAAAACCTAATCTCCAAGTCGTATTTGCAATTTTCACACAGCAATATCCCATACTCACCATCTTTTAATTGTAGACTTAATGCAATGTGAGCCCATAACTCGTCCTTATAAGTTCCTCTCATATAATCAGGATGACTAGTGTCATACAGCACTCTTTGATGGCGAGCAGCCTCTATGAGTTGCTCCGTGGAGGACATTGTTGAGTACTAAAGAATGAGTTGCTATCAAGCTGCGCCGCACGTGGCACAGGAAACTGCGTTCTATTCGAACGACTGCCTCGCGCAGGCCGACACAGTTATCTATACTCGTTGGACACAGGTCTGTACCTGTGCTGTGCTGTCCTGCGTGTCAATATGCGTGCTTAGGTTTAAACCAGTGAGATGCAGTTTTCTGCCCTGCTCTGTGCTGTGTCGCCTGTGTTGCCTGCGTCTCAATGTGCGACAGTGCGCCCGGCCTAACTGCAGCAGGGAACTTATGCTCAACAGGTCAGTTAATGTGTAAACAAGTCGATCGTCATCAGTCATTACTATCTGCATTCATCAATCATGGCATCCAGAGGTAATAAGCATCTGGCAGACGCATTTTGCTACGTCTGTGGCGAGTTTATTAAAACTAGAGCTAAAAAGTACTCTCTGGAAAGATCACTGAAAATGCGCGAGGCCTACAATGCATATTTCGGCATGCCTGTCGGGGATCAGTACAAACCTTGGGCACCTCATTTCCCCTGCGAACTCTGCAAAAGAACTCTGGAAGGTAAGAAAAACACTAATATATATATATATATATATATATATATATATATATATATATATATATATATATATATATATATATATATATATATACACACACACACACACACACACACACACACACACACACACACACACACACACACACATATATATATATATATATATATATATATATATATATATATATATATATATATATATATATATATATATATATATATATATATATATATATATATATATATATATATATATATATATATATATATATATATATATATATATATATATATATATATATATATATATATATATATATATATATATATACACACACACACACACACACACACACACACACACACACACACACACACACACATATATATATATATATATATATATATATATATATATATATATATATATATATATATATATATATATATATATATATATATATATATATATATATATATATATATATATATATATATATATATATATATATATATATATATATATATATATATATATATATATATATATATATATATATATATATATATATATATATATATATATATATATATATATATATATATATATATACTTTTTATTTTAACATTTCCTATTACACTGAGTTGAATGTATCTGTATTTTTATACTTATGTTTTCATTGTGTTTTTTACAGGTTGGTACAGAGGGAAAACAGAGCTATGAGATTTGCAATCCCCCGAATTTGGAGGGAACCAACTAATCACTCAAGCAATTGCTTTTCTGCATGGTAATCCCTTCCAAAAGTCGAGCAGGCAAAAATGCGCCTGCTACCATATATCCTGACCTTCTGTCATCCATTGCGCCAGTGACACACTGTTCTGAGCTCCCCGTACCCACTCCTCCTAAGAGAGAGCAGCAGTGTTTACAAAAGGAAAGTAGTTCAGAAGAACATGAAGACACTGATCCAGAGTTCAGAGACGCAATTGATGAGAGAAATCCATACTACCCCATCCAAGAAGACATCAATGACCTGATCAGAGATCTTGCCCTCACGAAGTCAAATGGTGAGCTTTTAACGTCGAGACTCAAGCAGTGGAATTTGCTAGATGAGAGTGTGCACATACCAGGTCAGAGAAAGCGTCACCAGCATTTTTCAAGCTTTTTCACTCGTCAAGATGAGCTTTGCTTTTGCCACAATGTGACCGATCTGTTTGAGGCAATTGGAATTACCCTTAACCCCAAAGAGTGGCTGCTCTTTATCGACAGCTCGTGCAGAAGCCTCAAAGCAGTGCTGCTTCATAACGGAAACATGTACCCATCTCTCCCCCTCGCCCACTGTCCAGCTCAAAGAGGAATACAAGAGTGTCAAGATGTTGTTAGATGCCTTGAAATATGAAGAATACCGTTGGGAGGTTATAGGAGACTTCAAAATGGTGGCTTTCCTGATGGGTCTCCAAAGCGGCTTTACCAAGTATCCTTGTTATCTTTGCCTTTGGGACAGAACTACTCATTTCTAATGTGTCTATTGTCTCACTGGTGTAATTCTAGAACAAATAAATGCTATTATTGCATTATATGTCGTTTTGTATCTACTTTGTTCAAGTCAAACTTCTAATTTTCCACTTTGTCCCTAAGAGAATGGGTAAATTTAAAAAATGTCATTATCCTGGACACAAAAGTAAAATTAAAAATTACTATAAGTATTTTTTCATGTTTTCTAGACATAAGCAAATAAAAAATAACAGTTTCAACTCAAGGACAAAAGCTTTGTTACACGGTGAATCATAGCAATGAATTCTGCGACAATGAGAAGCATCCACATCTGCATGATAAAGTATCCTCTGCTACCAAATTACTTGAACCAACATCCTGTATCCCGACAATGGTTGTCACTCTGAGGTACTGATGAGCAGAAACTTTGGAAAGGCAGGAAGCAATTTGATTATTTCCCCTCGAAGATTTTTTAAATAATACTATTCTGTGGACAGTTTGGTCTAATATGGCGTGGTTTTTCACAATTATGGCACTTAATCAACTGGAAGTGCTGACTTCCTTAATGAAGAAGATCAATTACTGTGAGTGCTTCAGCAGGAAGTGGCCGTTGGCTGTGGTCAGTCACCGAATGATATTTGGGGTAAGAGCGGAATGGCTAAGTCCCATAGCTGGGTGCATTACTGGATATCAGGTAGTCCGGTACCGCTCATCCGGACCTCGAAACGCAGATAGTCAGTACCTGTACTTGAGCGCCTTTTCCCTCCTCCGTACCTGCGGACCACCAAATGAGGTGCCGAGGTCCGAAGTGCTGGAAAGTTTTCAAAAGTGCGGAAATAACAGATACGGAAAGGAGAATCTTTAAGTCCGTACTTCCGCACCAGAGATTTTCAAAGATATAAAGAAAATAAAAAAGTAAATAGATAAAATAAAGACGACAAACAGTCCGTACTCCGTAGCATTACTTTTGACCGTTTTTGGCGGTCTGTGCTACCAGGCATATATATATATATATATATATATATATATATATATATATATATATATATATATATATATATATATATATATATATATATATATGGTATATATATATATGGTAGCACAGACCACCAAAAACGGTCAAAAGTAATGCTACGGAGTGGGGACTGTTTGTCGTCTTTATTTATTTATTTATTTTTTTCTTTATGCGTGAAAATCTCAGGTGAGGAAGTACGGACTTGAAATTTCGCCTTTCCGTACCTGTTACTTCAGCGCTTTTGAAAATTTTCTCGCACTTCGGACCTCCGTACCTCGTTTGGTGGTCCGCAGGTACAGAGGAACGGAGGTGCCCAGCTCTGCTAAGTCCGTCAATATAATTAGATTTATCATTAATTCCAGTAGGGATAATATAGTGAATAAGACTAGAGTCCCAAACCATCAGAAAGGCAATTATGGTAGGTTACGTCAGTTATTAGGAGAGGTAAACTGGGAAGATAGTTTTGGAAATAAAACTGCACAGGAGATGTGGGATATTTTTAAGGTTGTAGTAAAGGGTATAGTGATGCAGTGTATCCCTTACAAAGATATAAGGCAGAGAAACAGGAAGCCATTATGGTGAACTCACGAGATAGGTAAACAGATCAGAGAGAAGAAGAGGGCATATAGAGAGTTGCAGAAAAGTGGGGAAGATGTAGATTTGATTAGGTACAGACAGGGCAGGGATGATTTGAGTAAGGTTATAAAAAAAAGTAAAAGGCAGGCAGAGATAAAACTAGCTAGAGTTGGGAGTAAAGATCCCAAAAAATTATAAAGTTATTACAAGGTCAGTGATAAAAGAAATAAGGATAGGATTGGACCACTCAGAAAAGATGGTGTAGTAGTGGATCAAAATGAAGACATAGTAGAATTATTGAATGAACAATTTTCTTCAGTATTTACTAGGGAAAGAATAGGAAATCCTGTTACAAACAGTGCGGCGAGTAGTTTAAGAGCTTTAGAAAATATTGATATAAAACCGGGAATTATTAGGAAATTTATTCTTGAAAGCTAGTGGTCCTGATGAGCTACATGCCAGAGTACTTAGGGAGGGTGTAGACAGTATTTCTGAAGCACTTAAGTTAATATTTGAAAGATCACTTAGGTTTGCTGAGATACTTCAGGACTGGAAGTTAGCTAATGTTACACCAATATTTAAAAAAGGTAGGAAGGATGATGCGAATAATTATAGACCGATCAGTTTAACTAGTATAGTATGTAAGATACTAGAGAAAATCATTAAGGGTAGTATTTGGGAACATTTAAATGAGAATAGATTAATTAGAGATACCCAACATGGCTTTAGATCAGGGAGGTCCTGTCTTACAAATTTGCTCGATATCTTAGAATATATTACCAAGGAGTTAGATGATGGAAATAGCATAGATGTTATATATCTAGATTTTAGCAAGGCGTTTGATAAGGGACCGCATAGGAGGCTAGTGTACAAATTGAGACTACATGGGATAGGGGGTAGGTTACTTGATTGGATTAGTGAATGGCTTTCTGATAGGAAACAGAGAGTAGTATTAAATGGGGCAATGTCTGAGTGGAAGGAAGTGGTTAGTGGGGTACCCCAAGGATCAGTGCTAAGACCTCTTCTTTTCTTGGTGTATATTAACGATTTAGATATAGGAATTAGTATCAAAGTATCAAAGTTTGCAGATGATACTAAGATAGCATGTGCAGTGCAGGGTGAAAAGGACAATTACAGAATACAATGAAACCTGGACAGACGGATAGCATGGGCAGACAGGTGGCAGATGGAGTTTAATTCTAAAAAGTGTCAGGTTATGCATTTAGGTAAAGACAACACAAACTTTGGCTATGAGATGGAGGGATGTTGGCTAGAGGCAGTAGAGGTGGGAAAGGATTTAGGAGTAGTGATAGACAGGACTATGAAATTTTCAAAGCAATGTTTAGAAGCAAGAAATAGGGCAAATAGGATCCTGGGTTTTATAAATAGAAATGTTAGTTATAAAAGTAAGGAAGTGGTGTGTAGCTTATATAATTCCTATGTTAGGTCCCATTTAGAGTATTGCATACAGGCCTGGTCACCCCATTATAGGCAGGATATCAACATGTTAGAAGCAGTTCAGAGAAGAGGAACTAGGATGATACCAGCATTAAAGCGCCTGGAGTATAGAGATAGATTAAAGGAATTAAACATGTTTTCATTTGAGAGGAGATGTATAAGAGGGGATATGATAGAGTTATTTAAAATATTCTCAGATACAAACTACGTAGATGTGAGATCTTTCTTTACCTTAGAGGAGGGAAGTAGGACTAGAAATCATGGCAGGAAGATTAGAAAGCAAGGCTGCAGGTTAGATATAAGAAAACATTTCTTTAGTCATAGGGTGGTAGACTTCTGGAATGCATAGCCAGAGAGGGTTGTAAATAGCACTAGTTTGACAATGTTTAAAAACAGATTAGATAAGCACTTAAATTTATTAGATGTATAATTATGTATAGCGCTGCATGATAGTTTTTATAAGAAATTTACTATAGTTAAACAAGACATGATTCCCATGTATGGGGATCACAGATTGTAGAGGATTTCGCTGTAGGACTTAGCCCTGTTAATGGGCCAAATATTTAGAATTAGTATATAATGAATTGTGTACTTGTAAGTGTATCTTTAAGTATTGATGACGAGATCGCTGTGCGACTGCTACAGCCTACAGGATAACCTAGATGGGCCCTGGTGGCCCTTTGTTATCCTATTATTTATGTTATGTTATGTTACTTAACTGCTTCGTCTAAAGTCCGAATGTTGTTTTTCTCAAGAATCATAACCCTAATTCTGTAGAGACAGAGGCCATAAATTGATCAAGGATCATGAAAAACCTGAGAGTAGCTGTGATTTATCTCGCTGGAATCAAGCAAGTAGTATGCAGAATTGACAGTGGGTGGAGAATTGCCGGATGGTTTTCCCGGTACCGAGCTTGGTTAGACGGAAGGCACCGCGATAGTGGTCACTTGCCCTGTGAAAGCATAGCAAGATGGCTGCTTTAAGCTGGCTGTACTCTTCTTGTAATCCGTATAGAGAAAAAAAGGTGTAAAATTCAACCAGTATATTTGTAGACGGCGTTCTCACTACGGTCAAGTTTTAGGAGGGAAGTAACTCGTTTGAAACAAGTAAAGTACAGAGCCATTTTTTCTTTTTTGCCTAGCGAAACTCTGGCAACTTGGAACGAGGCACATAATGAACACCAAGATGGACCGCTCTCTTGTTGCCTGTTTGCTGTTCGAAAGTCGTTCAACAGCAAGAACATTTCTCTCTCTCTCTCTCTCTTGAGTGTTATATTTACCTAACTTTCTATATTTACTCTCTCTCTCTCTCTCTCTCTCTCTCTCTCTCTCTCTCTCTCTCTTTTACGCAAGAGGGAGATCTGCCAAGGGCAACAAAATATCAGAAAAAAGGCCCACTAGAATTGCAGGTTCCCCAAAAGATTTGAAAGAATTAGCCAAAAGCCAGGAACAAATGTCTTGAAACCTCCCTCGTTTAAAGAAGTCAAGTCGTAGGAAGAAGGAAATACAAACGCAGGTAGGGAGTTCCAGTTTACTAGTGAAAGGTATGAATGATAATGAAAACTGGTTAACTCTTGTATTAGAGGGATGGACAGAATAGAGATGAAAGGAGGATGTAGGATGAGGGGAGGCAAGCAGTTAGCAATATCATTAGAGCATTTAGCATGAAAATAGCGATAAAAGATAGAAAGACGTGCAACATTTCGGCCGTGAGAAAGAATTTAAGCTGAAGAGTCAGTCAGAGGAGGGGAGTTAATGAGACGAAAAGCTTTTTATTCCACCTATCTAATAAAGCTGTATGAGTGGAACCCCCCCTTTGAAACATGCGAAGAGTATTCCATACAAGGATGGAAAAAGCTCTTGTATAGAATTAGCAGTTGGAGGGGCGAGAAAAACTGGCGGAGACGCCGCAGAACGCCTATAGTAGGTAAACTGGAGTGAGGGCATGCGGAGAAGGATGTTGATTTCAATACCAATACTATTTTCATGATAGCTAAATGAATATTTTATAATTTTCTAAGATAAATTTAAGAAAGAACAGCCATCCGTATACTGTAAATAAGAAGTTATATATCCATCCTGCAGTCAAGATTATTTGTTTTGGTTTGTTTGTGTGAGCCTCAGCTGATCGGAGCAAGGCTTGGAACACGTATACTCCGTGTTCGTCGCAGGCTAGTTGGGACATGGTGCACCTAAAATAGTTCACTTTCCCATATTCTGTCAACATAACAGTGATTATTTAGCCCACCAACATGGCAGATAAAGGCCAGAAACGTTCCTTGAGTGATTCTGGTAAGCTAACTTGTCCATTAACGTAAAAAATGCTTATTCTTATCACGCCTAACATTTTTAGATAAACTCGAGTTGTTGTTAGAGATGGAAGTTGAGAACATTTGTTTATGTAATTTAAAAGTGATATTGCATGAAATGTTCTTTATTGTGTGAAGTATACTTTTAAATTGAAAGTACAGGTACTCTTGGAGAATGACTTAAATGTGGCTTCCTCTGTGTGTTGCTGCAGTACTAGTCAAGACTGGGATGATTGTTCAAGAAATGCTTATCTTAATCATGAACACTTGGGCTTTCTCAGTAATCTTATTAAGCATCTCATGAAGAACTTAGCTGCAATCCAGCTCAGCATGTCTGATTTTTTGTAAATTTATACAGCTACACCAACAGCTCATTTCTGGATGAAACTATCTTTTCTGGTGGATTTTGAGGTACTTTCTTAATATACACGTTCCGACCGCTCTCTTCCATTCCTGGCTTCCCCTTCACAGCTCCTCCACCCAGATGATTTGACGTCACACATATGGGCACTGCCCCCAAGAAACCGTCCTGCGTGCTCGCCTCAATTCCTGGCTCCCACTTCGCAGCTCCTCCACGCAGCTGATTTGACATCACATGTATGAAGCCACGCTATTGGTCAGAGAGAGAGAGAGAGAATGTGAAAACGAATAAGGAGAGAGAGAGAGAGAAAATTTGATAACGAATAAGGAGAGAGAGAGAGAATATGAAAATGAATAAGGAAGGAGAGTGAGTGTATGGTAACGAATAAGGCAGCGTTTCTCAACCTTTTTACCCTAGCGTAACCCTTCAAATACATCACGTCTCAAGGAACCCCTATGCTAAAACTAAATTATACATCACATATTTCTCATTTAATGTGACGTCAAATCCGCTGGGTGGAGGAGCTGCAAAGAGGGAACCGGGAATCGAGGCGAGTGTGCGGGACGGTTTCTCAGGGACAGTGCCCACATATGAAGCCACCCTATTGCTCAACAAGGAAGCGAGAGAGAAAAGATAATATGTGGAGGAAATGGGATTAAAACAGGAGATAGAAATGAAATGGATAATGAATAGAGTGGAAATAAAACAGGATGGAAAGAAAATGGGTAGTGAATGAAGGAAATGGGAATTAAACAAGAGATAGAAAGAAAAATGGATAACGAATGGAAGAATAAGAGGGTATTAGGACATTGCCATATAGCTGTGTGTGTGTGTATTTACCTAGTTGTATTGTACAGGGTTCGAGCGGGGCTCATAGTGCCATGTCTCCATATCTCCACTTATCTAATTTTTCTTTAAAGTTATGCACACTATGTGCTGCAACAATTCCATTATCCAATGTATTCTAATTTTCCGCCGTTCTGTGTGGAAAACTGTATTTTCCAACATCCTTCACACACTGCCTCATCCTGATCTTCTTTTCATGTCCTTTTGTCCTTCCATCCTCTTCTGCCAACAGCAACGGGTCTTCTTTGTCTATCTTTTCAATATCATTTACTATCTTATACATTGTTATTAGGTCCTCATGTTCTCTTCTATCTTGTAAGGTTGGCAGTCCCATTTCCTTCAGTCGTTCTTCATATGTGAGGTCCTTTAATTCTGGCACCATCTTTGTAGCAATCTTCTGTATCCTTTCCAGTTTTCATATATCTTTTTTAGAACTTGGAGACCATACCACTGCTGCTGCATATTCCAGCCTTGGACATATCATGCTTGTGATGATTTTTTTCATCATATCTTTATCCATGTAATGAAATGCCACTCTTATATTAGTCAACATCCTATATGATAGTCCAAATATCGTATTTATGTGTTTATCAGGGCTCAGATTTTCTTGTATGATCACTCCAAGATCTTTTTCCTCTTTAGTCTTCATTATTTGCTCCTCTCCCATCAGATAGTTCCATACTTGTCTTCTCTTACTCTTTCCTAGTTCCATTATGTGACATTTCTTGGCATTAAACTCCAATTTCCACTTCTTGCTCCATTCATAGATCCTATTTAAATCTTCTTGTAGCAGTATACAGTCCTCTCTGGTTTTGATAACTCTTAGCAACTTTGCATGTGTGTGTGTGTGTGTGTGTGTGTGTGTGTGTGTGTGTGTGTGTGTGTGTGTGTGTGTGTGTGTGTGTGTGTATTTACCTAATTGTATTTACCTAATTGTAACATACGGGAAAAGAGCTATGCTCGTGTTGTCCCGTCTCCATATCTATTAATGTCCAGCTTTTTCTTAAAATCATGAATATTCCTTGCGTTGACCACTTCCACGTCTAAACTATTCCATGCTTCCACCCTTCTATGAGGGAAGCTATATTTTTCACATCTCTCCTATAAGTGGCCATTTTAGTTTTTCCCATGCCCTCTCGACATTCTTTCATTCCACATACACACATCTTCCCTATCCATTTTTCCATGCCAATCATCACTCTGTATATTGCTATCAGGTCTCCCCTTTCTCTTCTGTTTTCCAGGGTCGGAAGTTGCATTCTTTTCAGTCTGTCTTCATAAGTCAAATCTCTTAAGTCAGGCACCATTTTTGTTGCAGCCCTCTGTACTTTCTCTAGTTTCCTTATGTGTTTCTTTAAGTTCGAGCCCACTGTATTGTTGCATATTCAAGCCTCGGTCTTATCATTGCAGTAATTATTTTCTTCATCATTTCTTCATCTAAATATACGAACGCCACTCTTATGTTCCTCAATAAGTTCAATACTTCTCCAATTATTTTGTTTATATGTCTCTCTGGCGATAGGTCATTGGTAATTGTCACCCCAAGGTCTTTTTCTTCATGACTGGTTTTATGTCTTCATTTCCTATCTTGTACATACTCCTGATTCTTCTTTCACTCTTGCCAAACTCTATTTTCTTGCATTTTGTCGTGTTGAACTCCATTTGCCATGTACAGCTCCATTTCCATATTCTGTCCAAGTCTTCCTGGAGTAGTTCGCAATCTTTGTCACATCTCACTTTTCTTAACAATTTTGCATCGTCTGCAAATAGGCTCACATAACTGGACACCCCATCCACCATGTCATTTATGTAGACCGCAAACATTACTGGTGCCAACACTGATCCCTGTGGAACTCCACTCTCCACCAAGCCCCATTCTGATGGTCTGTCCTTAATTATTGTTCTCATTTCTCTTCCTACCAAAAGTCTTCCATCCATTTTAGTAAACTGCCATGCACTCCTCCTACCATTTCAAGTTTCCAGATCAGTCTCCGGTGTGGTACCTTATCAAAGGCCTTTTTTAAATCCAGATATATTCCATCAGCCCAACCATCTCTTTCCTGTATTACATCTATCACCCTCGAATAGTAACATATCAGGTTTGTCGTGCATGAACGCCCTTTTCTAAAACCAAATTGACACTCACAAAGTATGTCATTTTCTCCAAGAAGTCTGTCCATCTATTCTTCACCACCCTCTCACACATCTTAGCTACCACACTTGTAAGTGACACTGGTCTATAGTTCAATGGGTCTCTCTTGTTACCTGATTTATAGATTGGGACAATGTTAGCTCTTTTCCAGTCTTGGGGCACTACACCTTCCCTTAATGAGGCATCAATTACTTCACAAACTTTTTCTGCCAGTTGCTCCCTGCATTCTCTTAAAATCCATCCTGATACCCCATCAGGTCCCACAGCTTTTCTCACTTCTAAACTCCCCATCATGTTCTTGATCTCCTCCACAGTTACTTGAAACTCCTTCATAATCCCTTTCTGTTCCATTACCAGTGGTTTGTCAAAAGCAGTCTCCTTTGTGAATACCTTCCGAAAGCATCCATTCATAGCCTCTGCCATTTCCTGGGATCTTCACTGCATACTCCATTTACTTCTAAACTTTCAATACTTTCTCTATTTTTGATGTTGTTGTTCACATGTCTGTAAAAAGCCTTGGTTGGTCTTTACATTTATCAATTATATCCTTTTCTTGTTTCTTTCTTTCTTCTCTTCTAATCAACACATATTCATTTCTTGCTCTTTTGTAACTTTCCCACTGCTTAATCCGTCTTTTCCTTCTCCACCTCTTCCATGCATCCTCTTTTCTTGTTCTAGCCTTTTCACATCTATCGTTAAACCAGTCCTGCTTTCCAACTTCTCTATGTTGTCTTATTGGTACAAATTTTTCTCACCTTCTTTGTATATTTTTATAAATTCCTTCCACTTTTCATTTGCTCCTTAGCACTCTTGAATTTCATCCAATTTGTCTCTTGAAAGAATTTCTTTAGGTTTCCAAAATCTGTCTTGGCATAATTCCATCTTCCCACTTTATATTCTTCATTTCTTCTAGATTTCTCTTCATCTATCACCTTGAACTCCAAAACTGCATGATCACTCTTTGCTAAAGGGCACTCCACCCTCATCTCCTCAATGACCATTGGCTCTGTACTAAAGACCAAGTCCAGTCTTGACGATGCTCCCTCTCCTCCAAACCTAGTATCTTCTTTGACCCACTGAGTTAACACATTTTCCATTGCCAGTGTCAATAGTGTATTTCCCCATGTTGTCTCTGATCCTTCCATTGACCAGTCCTCCCAACACACCTCTTTACAATTAAAATCTCCCATCATTATAGTTCGTTCACAGCCACCCAACATTTCTTCCAGACATGTTCCTGTATCACTTATCATTTCTTCATATTCCTGTACTGACCATGCATTTGTCTTAGGTGGTACGTACACCACTATGTAGTGCCTCTTTTTCCTTCATTAGTTTCTGCTCTGATCTTTAGCACTTCTGCCTTTCCCATACCTTCTTTCACTTGATCCACCTTTATATCTTTTTAACCAGCAACATCACTCCTCCTCCCATCTTACCTACTCTATTTCTTTTCCAAACATTATATTTCCTTCTCCAACCATCATCAGGTCTTCTCCCTCTCTCAGTTTTGTTTCAGTAAGACCCACAATATCTGGGTTCTTGTCCCTCAAGTAATCGTTGAGTTCTAAAATCCCGATATCACTCCATTTATGTTGGAATACATTACATTCCGCTCATACGTAAGTTTCTTTAGTCCTTTCTTACTGTACTTTTCTGGGTTATGAACCACTTCCTCAGTCTCATATCCAAGATTCTCCAGAAAAACTCTTTCTTCTCCTCTTCTGTCCTCTCTTCATTTTTTTCAAAGCCTCCTTTCTCAACTCATTTAACATTTCTCTTTCCTTTTCACCGAGATCTCTTCTCAACCAAATCTTCCTTGTTGTTTCCTGTTGGGCTAGCCTCCATGACTTCTCCACCAATTCATCTACATCCTTTTGTGACTTAAGTTTGATTCTTATTGGCCTCATACCTTCTCTTGTGAACTTTCCAATTCTATGGAAGTCCTCTATTTCTTGTACTAGGTCTTTTCCTCCTCCTGCACCACATTAATGATATTATTTATCACCTTTTTTATGTTTTTCTCTCTCTCCATTTTACTCGGTGTCTTATCCTCCTCCACACCAAATATCACCACACATCTCTTTTTGTCTACAGTTTCCCTCACCAATGTCTCATTTGATTTAATAACCTTCACCACTTTCTCAGCAATCTTCTCTTGTGTGTGTGTGTGTGTGTATTTACCTATTTGTATTTACCTATTTGTGTATTACAGGGCCCGAGCTAAGCTCTCTGTGTCCTGTCTCCTTGTCCATTCCTGTCATATCTCTCTTTCATCTGATTGGCACACACCGCGTCAACGACATTACTGCTCAGTTTATTCCACTTATCGATGCTACAATGCGGGAAACTGTATTTTCTCATGTCATTTAGACAGATGTCCTTTATTAGCTTTTTTCCATGTCCTCGGAGATGATTACTTTTTTTTTTTTTTTTTTTTTTTTTTTATTATACCATGTGGGCTTTTCACGGGAATTTATGGGCTAAAGGGGATACTTTTTAGGGTACCTCCTATCTTAAAGCCCACCTGCTAGGAAACTATTGCCCCGAGTGAGGAAGCTCAACCTACACTCAGACCGTGGACAGGATTCAAACCCGTGCGCTTGGAGACCTCTAGGATCCCAAAGCACGCATGGTTCCACTGTACCACGGCGGCCCCTTTATCAACTCTCTATCCAGTATGTCAATCTTGTTCACCAATTTATACATAGTTATCATGCCTCCTCTTGTTCTTCTCTCTTCTAATGTGGTCAGCCCCAGCTTCCTCAGTCTTTCCTCATAGTCTAACTCCCTGAGTCCTGGTACCATCCTTGTTGCCAGCCTTTGTACCCTTTCTACCTTCTTCACATTTTTCTTCATATGCGGTGACCAGACACATGCTGCATATTCTAGCTGGGGTCTTATTAAGGTACATAATATCTTCTTCATCATTCTTTCATCTAGGTAGGGGAATGCAAGGCCAATATTTTGAAGAATGTTGTATGTTTTCCAAAAAATCTTGTTAATGTGTTTCTCCGGTGACAAAGTGTTTTGCACGGTTACTCCTAAGTCTTTCTTTGTGTGTGTGTGTGTGTGTGTGTGTGTGTGTGTGTGTGTGTGTGTGTGTGTGTGTGTGTGTGTGTCTGAATGTTTGTTGTGCTGGTGTTGAGCCAGTGTCTGTCATGAGTGCCAGGATAGAATCAAGCCACTAACTCTTGCTTAGCCTCACAAAAGACACGACCTCAAGTATCCCTCCAGTACAGTCTGTTATCAAATCAATCTGTCTTCAATAGAAATCACAATCTTCTACCTGATTGCCAGTATGATAGTCTACTGGTGATCTTCTGGCTTTCCTGACTGAGTCTTGGTCACCATCTTTTAGAAATTTGATGAAATATTTGCTGTTGCCTTAGACATATCAAAAGCTTTTGATGGAGTCTGGCACAAAGCTTTGATCTCCAAACTACCCCTAATGTGGCTTTTATATATCATTCTCTGTGCAACTTCATCTGAAGTTTGCCCTCTGGCCATTTTTTTGCTGCCATGGTAGACAGCTATTGTTCTTCTAAATCTGTTAACAGCGATGTTCCTCAGGATTCCTTCCTATCGCTCACTCTACTCCTATTAGTCATCAATTATTTTCTAAACCAAACTTCTTGCACTATCCATTCCTACACTAATGATATCACCCTACATTTTTCCATATCTTTTCAGAGACTACCAACCCTTCAGGGAGTCAAAATATCATGCTGGGACACCTCAGAACACCTGATTTCTAATCTCCCAAAAATTTCTAATTGGGGCAAAGACAACTTAGTTGCGTTCAATGCCTCAAAAACTCAATTTCTCCATCTATCAACTCTACACAACCTTCCCAGCAAATATCGCCTTTTCTTTAATGACACTCAACTGTCACCTTCTTTTACACTGAATATCCTTGGTGTTTCCTTTACTTATGATCTAAACTAGAAACTTCACATCTCATCTCTTGCTAGAATAACTTCTATGAAGTTAGGCATTTTGAGTCATCTCTGCCAATTTTTTTCACCCCTCCCAACTGCTAACTCTGTTTCCGTCTATGAAGTACTGTGCATTAGTATGGAAGGGGTTCCACTCATACTGTTTTATTAGATAGGGTGGAATAAAAAAAACTTTTCATCTCATCAACTCCTCTCCTCTGACTGACTGTCTTCAGCCTCTTTCTCAACATTGCAATATTGCATTCCTTGTTATTTTCTACTGCTATTTTTATGCCAACTGCTTTTCTGATCTTGCTAACTTCATGTCTCACCTTCTTCCTCTTCCTCACTGCACAAAACTTTTTATTCATCATCTCACCCATGTTCTGTCTACCTCTCTAATGCAAGAGTTAACCAGTATTCTCAATCATTCATCCATTTCTCCAATAAACTCTAAATCTCTGTACCTGCTTATGTATTTCTTATGACTTAAAATCTTTAGGTGGGAGGTTTCAAGACACCAATCACATTCTTTTGGTTAATTCTCTCAGACCTGCTCGGGAACTGGCATCTGAGTGATCCTTTATATTTAATCATTTTTGTTGCCCTTGGCTAGTTTTTTTCCTATTAACTTAAAAAAAAATCAGGTTTTCAGCAAGTGTCAGTCATCATTGTCAACACAGAGTCAAATCACTAACCTTCGCCCTTCCCATAGACACATCCTCTGATGAAGACCTGCCACCGTCATTCTCTATGGGGGGCCCTGGCAAGAGGTCTCGCTTGAGCATTGATGATGAGGCCAAGAGTGACTCAGGAGGGGAGAATGGACAAAGTAGCAGCCCTGCCAGCATTACCAGTCCTACCAGCCCCTCAGATGACCATAGCAATGGCATGGGAGACTTTGGCAGTAGTGGCACGTACAGCAGTGCAGCACAGCGGATGATGGTAAGGGATCTAGGATAACGCTGCGGGAAACTAGCCACAGGAAAACTGGCCAAGGACAACAAGCTGCAACCCAACTAGCTGCGGGAAACTGGCTGCCATATAGACTGGGAGGAAACTGCAAATGCAGAATTTATGTTCTGAAGGCTGCTCCTTACACCACCACCAGTAAATTATTGATTCGCGAACCAATGAAATGTTATTCAATATTTAAATTCGGCATGAAAAAAAAAGTAAAGCTATGTACAAAGAAACAAAATTAGTGAAGCTTAGATTATACAACTTGAAAGAATCTTTAAATATTTATTAAATTACTGTTGCATCTTGATAACTCGGACCCCAATAATTCAGATTTCGTGATAAGTTGGACTCTGACTGACCCAGGGACTAAAGTACAAGTTGAACTGCACGCCCAGTTTATTTATTTATTTATTTATTTTATTTATTTTCACCTTCCTGTATTTCATTTTCTATTGACATTATCAAAAATCTAATTCCACCTAAAAATTGCATTTTAGTTGCAGTTTAAAATGATATCAAACAAAAGTCAATCAGAGTTTATACCAATTTTGTGAAAATTTTGAAGTGTAAAAACACATTTTTCGAGATATTCGCTCTTAAAGATTTTTCTTAATTTCATCCTTGTTTTGCTATTTACATCTTTCTGATTAACATGAAATTTTTAGACATGACTGTGTATACAATGGTGACTTCCTGGAGCATGATAGGATGATAATGCATCAGATCCCTACTTCTCTAGAAAATATTATTCACTTGTATGTGACAGTTGGGAAGATGCCATCAGCCATGTCACAGCAATCTGCAATCTGCTATTGAACTGGACACTCTCTGAGTCGTTATTAGTGTGTTAAAGTGAGATAATGATACAGTGAAGTATTTATTTCTCGTCTGGTCCAGCTTTATACCTCTGTCTCAACATAATCTTTTGTGATAGTGTTATTGTGAGAGTTATGTGATGTATAGTTGTGATGATGAAGGTAGTGAGGAAAAACAGTGAGGTGAGGATTTTGGAGGGGGAGATAACATGCATGATGGAGGGGAGAGGAGAGACAAGGATTCAAGGTCCAGCTGTCTCCCAGTGATACGTTTGTTTGTTTGTTTCTTGGTGTCTTCTCTTGAAGTTTTTTATTCTAATCCTCGTCAATTTATGCCTGTAAGGATGTTATTTCTGACACCTGGCCATGTACTATGTAGGGCGCGAGTCAGGCTATGACACAACTGCATGAGACATTTAAAAATGGCTTCCTGGTGGGAAGGGTATCTAATTATAAAGAAAATAAACTACACCATTTAGTAATTTAGGGTCTTAAGATTTTAAAGACACAAATGTAATCCCAAAATTTGAAATCCCCTAAAATTAAATAAATAAATCCTGCACTAAGCCTGATTTTTTTTTTTTTTTTTTTTTTTCTCCCCCACATATTATAGCGTGTTTGGAAGGGGAGGGGAATTCGAATAAGTCGGACATTCTTGTTTGTTGGACCAACCTTTTCCCCTATTAGTCCGAGGTAGTGAGGGTCAACAGTACCAAAGAATTCAATATTAAACAAAAGTAGAATCACTATAGCTATCAATCATCATGTCTTCAAGCTTAATATAGGATTATCAGGATATGCTCTGACCTCATTTCTTTTCCTTCGCACAAGTTTGCATAGAGCTGTCTCTATCTTTCTTTCTCTCCTTCTCTTTCTATATGAATTGGTGCATTTCCAAAACATTTTTAACTTTTTTTGTACGTCACCGTTTTCTGTATAAAAGTCTTCCCCCATCGTAAACGTGGCTAATGAGTGGGGGAGTGTGACCTTACTGGTATATCCACCTGATCTGACATCTTCCAGATGCCTCACTTATGCATACTACAGCTTTCAATGTACATATAGCTCACGATTGGTTCCTTCATTAGTAATTTGATAAATCTTTGAGGATTCTTTCAAGTTCTATAAACTTAGTTTCTCTTATCTTATTTCTTAGTACATAGATTTACTTTTTGTTTAATGCTGAATTTTTAGTAATTTAACCTCTTTACTCTGGGCAATAGAAAACAGCTCCCGGTGTCATGTCGAGGCTGGGTGGGGGTGGGGAGATACCTGACTCAGAGGAAGCAAATTTTGGAGAAAAAAAAATTATAGTTTGCCTTCTCTTGGCCATTTCCTGAAGATGGCAAATGAGAGAAAACATCAATTTTTATGGTAGATTAATCTATTGGTACCATAAAAAATCATTAAATAAAACTGAATTATTTCTAGCAGGGTGCATTGGTACTTATCATGGTATAAGTGAATCATGCACCTTTGTAGTAATGATGAAAGAAAAAAAACACACCATCTTAGCAGAAAGCACCCATGATGCAATATGCTTGTCATTGTATGTGTCATGAGCGATCCGATGATGCAAAATGTGTCATCGTGTTGAAAGGGTTAATAAATCTATGAGAATTCATTCAAGTTCTATAATCTAAGCTTCTTTTATTTTGTTTCTTAGTACATGGTTGTACATTTTTTAATTCTGAATTTAGATTTGAATAATTTTTCATTGGTTCAAGAACCACTTATTTATTCACTGGTAGAGGTGTTAGGAGCTGTCTTGAGTGCAGAAATGAGCTGCCTTCAGTATATGAATTATGCATTTACAGTTTCCTCCCAGCCTATATAGTGGCCAGTTTCCTGCAGCAACTTGTCCGTGGCGAGTTGTCCTGCAGCCAGTTTCCTGTGGCTAGTTGTTCCATCCCCAATGGAAAGTGATGGTGTAGAAATGAGGTGTGGTAGTAATTGAAGTTCAAAGGAGGGAAAGTATTATGATGAAAGAGACAGAATGAAGTGAGTGTTACAGAGAAATTAGCACCTAATAATGTGCCTAGAGGTACCTGGTCTATCTATTTCTACCAGGAAGGCAATCTCACACAGGGTGGCCCAAACAAAGCACCACACACACTCACCATACTCTTATTTCCTACAACACTTGATGGAAAGAGAAAGTCATGTGGATCATCCTGCTGCACCCCAACAGTGAAGCTTTACTAATGAAGGACATATATTGCAGAAAAACATGGGCTATAAGGCAGGAAAAGGTTTGGGTAAGTATGGGCAAGGCTTGGTGAACCCAGTGGAGGCCAGCAAGCAGCGGGGCCGAAGAGGTCTGGGTTTGCGTCTGGAGGGATTGGAAGCATCAAGCAACCTCAAGTGGGACAGCAGCCAGGAGGTGAGGCATGGGAGAAAAAACAGCACCAACAATGCATTGTATCTGCAAAAAAATAATAAAATTCTTCATTGTTATTTTTTTTTTTTTACGTAGGGAAGAGGGCCAGCCAAGGGCAAAAAAGAAAGTTAGAAAAAGCCCACTTGAGCGCTGGCTCTCCAAAGAGTACAAAAGTGCCAAAACCGTCAGCCAGAATTAGGGGAGCAAATGCCTCGATACCTCCTCTTAAAAGAAGACAAGTTGTAGGAATTTGGAAATACAGATGCAGGGAGGGAGTTCCAGAGTTTACCAGTGAAAGGGATGAATGATTGAGCGTACTGGTTAACTCTTGCATTAGAGAGTTGGACAGAATAGGGATGAGAGGAAGAAGAAAGCCTTGTGCAGCGTGGCCGCAGGAGGAGGGGAGGCATGCAGTTAGCAAGATCAGTAGAACAGTTACCATGAAAATAGCGATAAAATATAGAAAGGGATGCAACATTTCGGCGGTGAGAAAGAGACTGAAGACAGTTAGTCAGAGGAGGGAGTTGATGAGACGAAGAGCTGATTCCACCCTATCAAGCAAAGCTGTGTGACTGGAACCCCCAAACATGCGAAGAGTACTCCATACAGGGACGGATAAGGCCCTTATACAGAGTAAGCAGTTGGAGGGCGAGAAAACTGGCGGAGACGCCTCAGAACACCTAATTTCATAGAAGCTGTTTTAGCAAGAGATGAGATGTGAAGTTTCCAGTTAAGATTATGAGCAAAGGACAGACCGAGGATATTCATTGTGGAAGAGGGAGACAGTTGAGTGTCATTGAAGAAGAGGGGATAGTTGTCTGGAAGGTTGTGTCGAGTTGATAGATGGAGGAATTGAGTTTTTGAGGCATTGAAAACTACTAGATTTTCTCTGCCCCAATCGGAAATTTTAGAAAGATCGGAAGTCAGGCGTTCCGTGGCGTCCCCGCGTGATCTGTTAATTTCCTGAAGGGTTGGACGTCTCTGAAAGAACGTGGAAAGATGTAGGGTGGTATCATCAGCGTAGGAGTGGATAGGGCAAGAAGTTTGGTTAAGAAGGTCATTAATGAATAATAGAAAGAGAGTGGGTGACAGGACAGAACCCTGAGGAACACCACTATTAATAGGTTTAGGAGAAGAACAGTAGCCGTCTACCACAGCAGCAATAGAGCGGTCGGAAAGGAAACATGAGATAAAGTTGCAGAGAGAAGGATAGAAGCCGTAAGAGGGCAGTTTTGAAATCAAAGCTTTATGCCAGACTCTATCAAAAGCTTTTGATATGTCTAACGCAACAGCAAAAGTTTCACCGAAATCTCTAAAAGAGGATGACCAAGACTCAGTAAGGAAAGCCAGAAGATCACCAGTAGAGCGACCTTGACGGAAGCCATACTGGCGATCAGACAGAAGATTGTGAAGTGACAGATGTTTGAGAATCTTCCTATTCAGGATAGATTCAAAAACTTTAGACAAGC
Organism: Portunus trituberculatus; assembly: GCF_017591435.1. NCBI lineage: Eukaryota > Metazoa > Arthropoda > Malacostraca > Decapoda > Portunidae > Portunus > Portunus trituberculatus. The sequence continues at coordinate 602,843 of NC_059284.1, forward strand.
AAGAGATTAAAGCTATAGGACGGTAGTTTGAGGGGTTAGAACGGTCACCCTTTTAGGAACAGGCTGAATGTAGGCGAACTTCCAGCAGGAAGGAAAGGTAGAAGTCGATAGACAAAGTTGGAAGAGTTTGGCCAGGCAAGGTGCAAGCACAGAAGCACAGTTTTTGAGAACAATAGGAGGGACCCCATCAGGTCCATAAGCCTTCCGAGGGTTTAGGCCAGCAAGGGCATGGAAAACATCATTACGAAGAATTTTGATTGTAGACATGAAATAGTCAGAGGGAGGAGGAGAGGAGGACAAGCCCAGAATCGTCCAAGGTGGAGTTGTGAGCAAAGGTTTGAGAAAAGAGTTCAGCTTTAGAGACAGAAGAGATGGCAGTGGTGCCATCAGGATGAAATAAAGGAGGAAAGATGAAGAAGTGAAGTTATTTGAGATGTTTTTGGCTAGATGCCAGAAGTCACGAGGAGAGTTTGAGTTTGAAAGATTTTGACATTTCCTATTTATGAAAGAGTGTTTGGCAAGTTGAAGAACAGACTTGGCATGATTCCGGCAGAGATATAAAGTGCATGAGATTCAGGAGATGGAAGGCTCAAGTACCTTTTGTGGGCAACCTCTATCATGTATAGCACGAGAACAGGCTGAGTTAAACCAAGGTTTAGAAGGTTTAGGTTGAGAAAAGAATGAGGAATGTACGCCCATGCCAGATACTAACACCTCTGTTATGCGTTCAGCACAAAGAGATGGGTCTCTGACACGGAAGCAATAATCATTCCAGGAAAATCAGCATAATACCTCCTCAGGTCCCCCCAACTGGCAGAGGCAAAATGCCAGAGGCACCTTCGCTTTTGGGGGATCCTGCGGAGGGATTGGAAAAATAGGACAAGATACAGAAATGAGATTGTGATCGGAGGAGCCCAACGGAGATGAAAGGGTGACAGCATAAGCAGAAGGGTTAGAGGTGAGGAAGAGATCAAGAATGTTGGGCGTGTCTCCAAGACGGTCAGGAATACGAGTAGGGTGTTGCACCAGTTGCTCTAGGTCATGGAGGATAGCAAAGTTGAAGGCTAGTTCACCAGGGTGGTCAGTGAAGGGAGAGGAAAGCCAAAGCTGGTGGTGAACATTGAAATCTCCAAGAATGGAAATCTCAGCAAAAGGGTAGAGGGACAGAATGTGCTCCACTTTAGAAGTTAAGTAGTCGAAGAAATTACTATAGTCAGAAGAGTTAGGGAGAGATAAACAGCACAGATGAATTTAGTTTGAGAGTGACTGTTAAGTCGTAGCCAGATGGTGGAAAATTCGGAAGACTCAAGAGCGTGGGCACGAGAGCAAGTTAAGTCGTTGCATACATAGACGCAACATCCAGCTTTGGAATGAAAATGAGAATAGAGAAAGTAGGAGGGAACAGAGAAGGGGCTACTGTCAGTTGCCTCAGACAGCTGTGTTTCGGTGAGGAAAAGAAGATGAGGTTTAGTAGAAGAGAGGTGGTGTTCCACAGATTGAAAATTAGATCTAAGACCGCGAATGTTGCAGAAGTTATTGTAGAAAAAGTTGAGGGAGGTGTCAAGGCATTTGTGGTCTTCAACAGGAGAGGTTTCCAATCTGGGGACATTTTTGGTCCCCTCCCCAGAGGGGGACTCCGAGGCGTTGTTTATTTTGGGTCCCATTTTTCTTTTAAATTTTGATTTGGAGTGAAGGGTGTATGTGTGGTAAGTGCATGTAGTTTTGTGTGAAGAAGGAGAGCTGTCTTTAGAGAGTAGGCTGTGACTACCCCCTTGAGTTGTGAGACACAAAAGGAAACATTCAACAAGATCACAACTAGCTTTAATGGAAGGTTCACAGCACCTCCTGAACTAGTGCTATTAGATTAGTATTAAATGGGGCAATGTCTGAGTGGAAGGAAGTGGTTAGTGGGGTACCCCAAGGATCAGTGCTAGGACCTCTTCTTTTCTTGGTGTACATTAACGATTTAGATATAGGAATTAGTAGCAAAGTATCAAAGTTTGCAGATGATACTAAGATAGCATGTGCAGTACAGGGTAAAAAAGACAATTACAGAATACAACGAGACCTGGACAGGCTGATAGCATGGGCAGACAGGTGGCAGATTGAGTTTAATTCTAAAAAGTGTCAGGTTATGCATTTAGGTAAAGACAACACAAACTTTAGCTATGAGATGGAGGGATGTTGGCTAGAGGCAGTAGAGGAAGGAAAGGATTTAGGAGTAGTGATAGACAGGACTATGAAATTTTCAAAGCAATGTTTAGAAGCAAGAAATAGGGCAAATAGGATCCTGGGTTTTATAAATAGAAATGTTAGTTATAAAAGTAAGGAAGTGGTGCGTAGCTTATATAATTCCTATGTTAGGCCCCATTTAGAGTATTGCATACAGGCCTGGTCACTCCATTATAGGCAGGATATCAACATGTTAGAAGCAGTTCAGAGAAGAGCAACTAGGATGATACCAGCATTAAAGCGCCTGGAGTATAGAGATAGATTAAAGGAATTAAACATGTTTTCATTTGAGAGGAGATGTATAAAAGGGGATATGATAGAGTTATTTAAAATGTTCTCAGATACAAACTACATAGATGTGAGATCTTTCTTTACCTTAGAGGAGGGAAATAGGACTAGAAATCATGGCAGGAAGATTAGAAAGCAAGGCTGCAGGTTAGATATAAGAAAATATTTCTTTAGTCATAGGGTGGTAGACTTCTGGAATGCATTGCCAGAGAGGGTTGTAAATAGCACTAGTTTGACAATGTTTAAAAAACAGATTAGATAAGCACTTAAATTTCTTAGATTTATAATTATGTATAGCGCTGCATGATAGTTTTTATAAGAAATTTACTATAGTTAAACAAGACATGATCCACATGTATGGGGATCACAGATTGTAGAGGATTTCGCTGTAGGACTTAGCCCTGTTAATGGGCCAAATATTTAGAATTAGTATATAGTGTATTGTATACTTTAAGTGTATCTTTAAGTACTGATGACGAGGTCGCTGTGCGACTGAAACAGGATAACCTAGATGGGCCCTGGTGGCTCTTTGTTATCCTATTATTTATGTTATGTTATATGTTATGTTATCTCACTGGGAGTAAGTTATTGTTTCGGTAGGTGTCTATTACCTCCTCCTCCTATTTACAGTGGTGAGATTTAAAGACAAGAATGTTGATAGTATATTTGTCAAATCTTGCTCCTACAGGTTAATTGTTTTTTAATGCCCATTTTTTTTACAGAGGGGATTGAAAATATTTGAAAATAAGGGAAGCAGCAGTAAGCCATCAGGCAACAAAAATTGTGATAGAAAATGTCCACTGAGGTGTTGGTCCCTGAACAGGGTCAAAAGAGTTAGCTAAAAGAATTGGATGAATGTCATGAAACCTTCCTTTTAAATGTGTTCAGTTCATAGGTAGGTGGAAATACAGAAGCAGGCAGAGAGTTCCATAGTTTACCAAAGAAAGGAGTGAATGATTAAGATTACCATTTACTCATGCATTAGAGAAGTGGATAGAACAGCAGTGATAGTGTGAGGCCATGGAAGGAGAGGAGGCATGCAGTTAGCAAGATGGGAAAAACAGTTGGCAAAAAATAGCAACAGAGGATTGCAAGAGATGCAACATTGCTGCGATGAGAGAGACTGAAGACAGTCTGTAGGAGGAGCTTTTCATTCCACACTATATAAAAAAAAACAGTAATAGTTGGGCCCCTTATATGTGTAAAGTACTTCATACATGGACAGAAAAGGCCTCTTTATAGATTTTTCAGTTACAGAAAGTGAGAAGAACTGACAGAGATGACTTAGAACACCTAACTTTATAGAAACTGTTTTGGCTAAAGAAACGATGTTCAGAGTAAAAGAGGGACAAAGTTGAGTGTCATCATCGAAGTAAAGGGGATAGTTGTCTGAAAGATTGTGTCGAGTTGACAGATGGAGAAATTGAGTTTTTAAGGCATTGAACAATGCTAAGTTTGCTCTGCCTCAATCAGAAATTTTAATTTGTTTTAGATCCTTGATGATAATAAAAAGAGAATGAATGACAAGACAGAAATCTGAGGAACACCACTATTAATAGATTTAAGAGAAGAATAGTGACTTCTATCACAGCAAAAAGGAAACTTGAAAAGAAGTTGCAGGAAGAGGCATAGAAACTGTAGGAGGGTAGTTTGGAAATCAAAACTTTGTGCCTGACTCTACCAAAATCTTTTGATATGTCTAAGGCTATATAAAAAGTTTCACCAAAATCACTAGAAAAGGATGACCAAGACTTTAAGTGTGTGTGTGTGTATTTACCTAATTGTATTTACCTAATTGTAACATACGGAAAAGAGCTATGCTCGTGTTGTCCCGCTCCATATCTATTAATGTCCAGCTTTTTCTTAAAATCATGAATATTCCTTGCGCTGACCACTTCCACGCCTAAACTATTCCATGCTTCCACCCTTCTATGAGGGAAGCTATATTTTTTCACATCTCTCCTATAAGTGGCCATTTTTAGTTTTTTCCCATGCCCTCTCGACATTCTTCCATTCCACATACACAGATCTTCCCTATCCATTTTTTCCATGCCAATCATCACTCTGTATATTGCTATCAGGTCTCCCTTTCTTCTGTTTTCCAGGGTTGGAAGTTGCATTCTTTTCAGTCTGTCTTCATAAGTCAAATCTCTTAAGTCAGGCACCATTTTCGTTGCAGCCCTCTGTACTTTCTCTAGTTTCCTTATGTGTTTCTTTAAGTTCGAGCCCACTGTATTGTTGCATATTCAAGCCTCGGTCTTATCATTGCAGTAATTATTTTCTTCATCATTTCTTCATCTAGATATACGAACGCCACTCTTATGTTCCTCAATAAGTTCAATACTTCTCCAATTATTTTGTTTATATGTCTCTCTGGCGATAGGTCATTGGTAATTGTCACCCCAAGGTCTTTTTCTTCATGACTGGTTTTATGTCTTCATTTCCTATCTTGTACATACTCCTGATTCTTCTTTCACTCTTGCCAAACTCTATTTTCTTGCATTTTGTCGTGTTGAACTCCATTTGCCATGTACAGCTCCATTTCCATATTCTGTCCAAGTCTTCCTGGAGTAGTTCGCAATCTTTGTCACATCTCACTTTTCGTAACAATTTTGCATCGCCTGCAAATAGGCTCACATAACTGGACACCCCATCCACCATGTCATTTATGTAGACTGCGAACATTACTGGTGCCAACACTGATCCCTGTGGAACTCCACTCTCCACCAATCCCCATTCTGATGGTCTGTCCTTAATTATTGTTCTCATTTCTCTTCCTACCAAAAAGTCTTCCATCCATTTTAGTAAACTGCCATGCACTCCTCCTACCATTTCAAGTTTCCAGATCAGTCTCTGGTGTGGTACCTTATCAAAGGCCTTTTTTAAATCCAGATATATTCCATCAGCCCAACCATCTCTTTCCTGTATTACATCTATCACCCTCGAATAGTAACATATCAGGTTTGTCGTGCATGAACGCCTTTTCCTAAAACCAAATTGACACTCACAAAGTATGTCATTTTTCTCCAAGAAGTCTGTCCATCTAGTCTTCACCACCCTCTCACACATCTTAGCTACCACACTTGTAAGTGACACTGGTCTATAGTTCAATGGGTCTCTTGTTACCTGATTTATAGATTGGGACAATGTTAGCTCTTTTCCAGTCTTGGGGCACTACGCCTTCCCTTAATGAGGCATCAATTACTTCACAAACTTTTTCTGCCAATTGCTCCCTGCATTCTCTTAAAATCCATCCTGATACCCCATCAGGTCCCACAGCTTTTCTCACTTCTAAACTCCCCATCATGTTCTTGATCTCCTCCACCGTTACTTGAAACTCCTTCATAATCCCTTTCTGTTCCATTACCAGTGGTTTGTCAAAAGCAGTCTCCTTTGTGAATACCTTCCGAAAGCATCCATTCATAGCCTCTGCCATTTCCTGGGATCTTCACTGTATACTCCATTTACTTCTAAACTTTCAATACTTTCTCTATTTTTGATGTTGTTGTTGTGTGTGTGTGTGTGTGTGTGTGTGTGTGTGTGTGTGTGTGTGTGTGTGTGTGTGTGTGTGTGTGTGTGTGTGTGTGTGTTTCACATGTCTGTATTTCACATTTTTTTTCTTTTTATGCAAGAGGGAGAGCTGCCAAGGGCAATGAAATATTACATAAAAAAGGCCCACTGGAACTGCAGTCTCCCTAAAAGATTAGAAAGAATTAACCAAAAGCCTGGAACAAATGTCTTGACACCTGTCTTAGAACAAGTCAAGTTGTAGGAAGATAGAAATACAGAAGCAAGTAGAGAGTTCCAGAGTTTACCAGTGAAAGATATGAATGATTGAAAATACTGGGTATTAGAGGGTTGGACAGAATAGGGATGAGAGGAAGGAGAAAGCCTCATGCAGTGAGGCCGCAGGAGGAGGGGAGGCATGCAGTTAGCAAGACCAATAGAGCAGTTAGCATGAAAATAGTGATAAAATATTGAAAGGGATGCAGCATTTAGACAGTGAGAAACAGACTGAAGACAGTCAGTCAGAAGAGGGGAGTTGATGAGATGAAAAGCTTTTGATTCCACCTTATCTAATAAAGCTGTATGAGTGGAAGGACAGGCCGAGGATATTCAGTGTGGAAGAGGGAGACAGTTGAGTGGTTGTGTTGAGTTGATAGATGGGGGAATTGAGTTTTTGAGATATTGAAAAGTTTTCTCTGCCCTAATCAGAAATCTTAGAGAGATCAGAAGTCAGATGTTCTGTGGTGTCCATGCAAGATCTGTTGACTTCCTGAAGGGTTGGTTGTCTCTGAAGGGACATAGAAAGATGTAGGATGGTATCATCAGTGTAGGAGTGGATAGGGCAAGAAGTTTGGTTAAGAAGGTCATTAATGAATAATAGAGCATGAGTGATAGGACAGAAACCTGAGGAACACCATTGTTAATAGATTTAGGGGAAGAACAGTGGCCGTCTACCATGTAGAGTGGAGATTCAATACTCAAACTTCTAAATACTCAAACTTTTCAATACTTACGCAAAAGTTCAATTTAATACTCGAAAAAATACCTGATAGTCGAACATCCACCCATGTGGTTGTAAAGAAAGGCTCCCTGGTGTCCCCCTTCCCCTTCTGCCAGTTGTGACTTGTGCTGTTGCGGTCATCATAATAACATTCTCCTTCATTCTATATGTAGTTTTTCATTTATAAACTTCATAACGCCAAAAGCTTGTTAGTGGTGAATATATCTGGTAATCAAATGGCTGCACATTTGGTCATATACAAAGCTCTGTCATCTTCCTTTTCACAGCTGCCACTGTACTGTTCTGTTACCATGTTACTGGTAATACTGGTAATACCAGTATTACTGTAATACCGGTATACCGGATGCCAATGCTCATCCCTAGTCCTGCTGCAGTCTTGAGAAAAATAACATTCTTCTGTGTTCTGTCGGTAGTTTTTTATTTAGAAACTTGTGATGGCACCAAAAAGGCTTATTAGTGATGAAAATAAGGAAATTAGTGAGAGTGCAAGTGTTAGTGAGCCACAGCACTCCTCTAATGGATTCACTAATGAAATCATACCAGGAGAAAAGTTATAAGGATATTTTTATGGATGGTGACTCATCCTCCGGTGACCTCCCTCCATCTCCCCACCCTTCTTTCCTCCTCTTCTAAGTTACCCATCACCAGCCTTCATTTATGGTATGTACAAATAAAAAAAAAATAAAAACATTGAAATTTTTAATACTCGAACAGCCATTTTGAACGAATTAAGTTCGAGTATTGAGTCTCCACTGTAATTGTTTTGTACTTATTCATTTTAGAGAATGTTGATAGCGAGTGGTACAGTTCTTTCTCCTTGACATGATAGATTAACAATAAAAGAAAGTAGAAAATGCTAAAATTTTCAATATTGCATAGCACATCCACCACTGACAAAGCGTAAGCGGTGACAAGCCTTGAGAGACAATGTTAGCAAGTGTTTAGGTATTTGAGATGCCAAATAATGATTTATTTTATGAGTTTTGTTACTTGTAAGGAATCATCTATATATAAACCATGCTACAACCTAGTGCAGTAAAAATGGAACAAATAGACGATCTGACAAAAAGTCCCAATTTCAAAATGTCTTTGTATAGATCCTCCACTGCAAAGGGGTTAACACATAAGCAGAAGGATTAGAGGTTAGGAAAGGATGAAGAATTTTAGGCATATTTTTAGGACAGGAATATGAATTGGAAAGAGAGGCAATGTGCTCCACTTTGAAAATTTAGTGGTGAAAGAATTTTTTAAAGTCAGATGCATTAGGTGAGATGGAGCCAAATAGTGAAAAAACTTGGGAGCTTCAAGAGTCCGGGCACAAGACAAGTTTTAAGTCATTGTGCACAGACATAACATCCAGCTTTCAAATAAAAATGAGGATAGAGAAAGTAGGAGAGAACAGAAAAGGGGCTATTATCAGTTACCTCAGGAAAAGATGAGGTTTAGTTAAGGAGAGGTAATGCTCTATAGATTGAAAATTAGATCTAAGACTTACAGAAGTTAATGAAAAAATTGAGGGGAATGTCGAGACTTATTCTGATACCAGTAGAGCATTCTGACCTGGGGACATTTATGGTCCCAGTTCCAGAAAGGGACTTCAAGACTGATGGAAGAGCCACATTTGATTTAAAATTTTAAATGGAGGATGTTTGTATAATAACATAGATATAGTTTTGTATGAAGGAAGAGATTTGTCTTTAGAGAGCAGACTGTGATTGTCCCCTTGTGTTGTGAAAGGGAAATGTTTAGTGAGGTTACATTTGAATCATTGAGAGTAATTATTGTTTTGGAGCAGAGATCTACTTTTTCCTCCATCAACCAATCATTCTCACTTAGAAATTTGTCTAACTATGTAAAGGTCCTTAATGACACCAACAACCAGATTTAAGAGTCCATTCCATTCATCTACCAGTATTGGAGTACCAATTGCTTCATATCTATATACCAGGCTAGTAGTCCCTCATGTGCTGACCACGACTAAGTATTATCTCATGGACCACCATACTACACCCCAGGAGCTTATTTATTGTAATATGTCTTGCAGAACGTGTTTGACCAGTTGGACCAGCGGGAGCTTCAGAGAAGTAGATCAAGAAGCAACCCTTTTGAAACCCTAGGCAAGTTATTCTTTCAAAATCGGGCAGCTCTCAAGATGGCCAATATTGATGCTGTGTTTGACTTCATGTTCACTCGGCCAAAGAATGAGGCAGGGGTGTGTATATTATGGATATTGATGTCATAGCATTAGTAGCATTGCCATCACCTTAGTTTTCATGTCAGAATAGGTATTTAATGAAGTTAAGGCAGATTTTTAGAATAATCACTATAATTATATCAGCTTTGCCCACTTTAGAGATAGTTGGACATGACATAAAGAAAGTAAAAGAAACTATAAGATCCCATTAGGTTTTCATGTGGCAGTCCATACTTGAAATATATACATATCAACATATTTACAACTTTCATCCACATCCATAGATTCATCTAATGTTCTTTTAAAGCTTCTTAATGATTTGGCACTAATAGGGGCCTTAACATTCATCTACACTATTTTAGAAATAATTACATTATCCTTTTTAAACTCTTTCTTGACAATAGAAAACTGCTCCTGTCACTGTATATGGGCTGGAAGGTGGTGGGGGATACCTGACTCAGAGGCAGTTCTCTCTCTCTCTCTCTCTCTCTCTCTCTCTCTCTCTCTCTCTCTCTCTCTCTCTCTCTCTCTCTCTCTCTCTCTCTCTGAAAATACAAATGAGTGATTTTTCATATTAGGTACATACATTATGAAACAAATCCATGCAAATTTTAGAGAAAAAAACTTTTTCTGCTCTTGGCAATTTTCTGAATATGAGAAATGACAGAAAGCATTGAATTTTATGGTAAACTAATCTATTGGTTCCATAAAAAAATAGAATCAAGTTCAATTGTTACTGACAGGGTGCACTGGTACTTATCCTGGTGTAAGCAAATCATACACCTATGTAATAATGATGAAAGTCAAGTAAGCCATTGTATCATATACTACAACCTAAATTCTGAAAGATCTCATACGGCATCTGGGAAGAAAATCACATCATCTTAGCAGAACACGGCCATCATGCAATATACACATCCTCAGATGTGTCACAAGCACTCCAAGGATGCAGAATACATGTCTTCATGTTTTAGGGATTAAATATGACTTTTTGTCTTGCCTCAGCTCATTATTATTATTTTTTTTTTTATCTAATTTGATTACTGAATGAGAATTTTTGAAATATTACTTTTCTACTTTTCTATATCTCTTCTTCATTGGAAACCAAGTGGCCAAGAGAATGGTATGAATGTGTTTGAATGTGGTAATTGTGTGCCTTGTCTTTGCTTTCAGCTTTTTATATGAAGGAAATTCTTGGTATATGTATGTATGCATGAAACATTTCAGGAGCTGCTGGTGGGACCCGATGACCTGCTTTACTTTGCTGATGTATGTGCTGCTCCAGGCGGGTTCTCTGAGTATGTCTTGTGGCGCCGCAAGACTGACTCCAAAGGCTTTTGTGATGCCAAGGGTTTTGGCTTCACCTTGCGGGAGAATGACTTCAAACTCCATGATTTCTTTGCTGCACCAGCTGAGTTTTTTGAACCTCACTACGGTAAGTTGGTTAGACATGTATTCCCAAATTTTGGATGACCTTTTTTGTGGGGGCTGGCACCTCAGTGGATCTTTTTATGCAAGTGGTCATCTTGTTAATACACAAGTTTGAAGTGTGAGGAATAAAATGAGTTTCTAGCTTTATTAAAATTTGTGTTGAACATAACTCATTGTATGAATTCATCCTGCAGGTAAGAATGGCCTGGATGGAGATGGAGATGTTTATAAGCCAGAAAACATCACAAACTTTGTTGAATTTGTTCGGAAGACTGCAGGAGGCTATGGCGTACACTTCATGATGGCTGACGGAGGATTCAGTGTTGAGGGCCAGGAAAACATTCAAGAGATTCTGTCAAAGCAGCTCTACCTTTGTCAGTTCTTGGTAGCATTAGGAATAATCAGAGTCGGTAAGCTGCCTGAATGTGATGTTTTAATGTAATATGCTTAGTAGAATGGTCCTTCATTGGGGGTAAATTTTTAAATTTATTTTTTAAGCTCTATTTCCCAGAATTCATTGGGGTAGTTGAGAAAACTCTCCTGGGCTATTTTTTCAAATTCTAAAAATATTTACCCTTTCCTCATCGGCCTTGAAGTTTAGCCTCGAGCAGCTGTTATTATAATGACTATATAATATATAGTCATTATAATAACAGCTGTGTTGAACTTTTAAATGGTCTTGTAATGTCCAATTTTATGTTTTGATGTGATACGTCGATCTGTGTGTTTGTGTAATATGTATGGTAAATCCTTGTTATACGGTACATATGTGTTCCTGAAAACCTTACCGCAAATCGAAATTACCATATACCGAACCCATTATAACATGTAATAATAGGGAATGCGTTCCAGCACGTCAAAAGTCACCCCTGCAGAAATGAAAATACACGAAAAAAAAAAAGTAAAGTACTGCACAAAAGAAACAGAAAATGTTTATATTTACCTTTCACTCGCCATGTATTCTATCAGATGATGTCCCTCCCAAGGCTAAAGAACAGTATGGATTTCAGCCCTTACTCATCTTCCGCTGTGTGGACAGATGAGGATAAGATGTCGTCTGCACTGTCGAAAGCAGATGTGGAAGGGCCAACTGTAGCAGGGTCGGCACATTTCACTGGTTTGAAGAAAGAGGATATGGAGGAAGGGCCAGCTGTAGAACCGTTGGCAGCAGATGTGGAAGGACCAGCTGTAGCAGGGTCGGCAGGTGTGACAGGGATGGCATGTCTGACTGGCTTGAAGAACGAGTAGATGGAGGACTGTTTGGGTTTTCTTGTTTTTTCATCATAGATTTCTTGATAAATCTTGACACTTTTCTCTACGTCATGAGCCACTTTGCTACTCCTGGCAAGATTTGGTTTGGGTCACGTTCCTTCAGGGTTTCCAGAGCTTTTCAATACCACCAAGACATTTTCTAAGAGTTTTGATGTCCAGGCCATGCACAGGTTCTTCTTCCTCATCTCCCTCTTTTTCTGCCTCCTGTGATGCCTTATCTAGCTCTGTAAGTTTATCATTCGAGAGAGGTTCAGCATGGCTTTCCAAAAGATCTTGAACATCATCATTATCATCAACTTCATGGAAGCCAGCCCTATGCACAGATTTACTATGTCGTCTTCAGTGAAGCCTTGGAAGTCATGCGCACATTCTGGCCATATTTTATTCCACGCCAAGTTCATGGTAGACGTCTTCACATTGTCCCAAGATGACTTGATGTTATCTAAGGCGTGCTTGATGTTATATGACTTCCACCATTCTCTGATAGTGGGCTTGCCAGGCCCATATATCAGTTGCTGCATGGTTTGCCGCTGGAAGTAGGCTTTAAATGTTTACCATAATTATTATGAATATATTTGTGCTTACAATAGACCCTTTGATTTTCCATTTATTCATCTAATTAGTAATGCATGTAAGTAATATGTAATGCAGTTAAACAAAAGGGGGGAGGGGAAGAGATAAGAGAGGCTCCAAGGGTGGTCAAGTTAAAGTCAGTACTATGAGTGGCAGGAGGTGTGGCGTGGATGAAGTCATCACCATTGCTCCCCCGCGCTGGGCCCTCTCGGATGACGAGCGGATACCGTATCTGTGAATTTTTCTTACCGTATATTGAATCGAGGGTAGTAATTTCCAAATACTGTAACTGAATTTACTAGATAAAGAAGTACCGTACAACGAGGACTTACTATATTACTCTTTCTTCTCACTCTCCCTCCCCTTTGACTGAGATGGAAAATTAATGCAAGATCTTATGGCCAAGAAGAACGTCGATCAACTTCCCATTCTGGTCTCAGGCAATGGAACGGTGCTGCTCCTTAACATTCCCAAGCTGCCGAACGTAATGAGCTCTGAGATCACCAAAGCAATTGTAAGGGCAATCAAAGACTGGAACTTCACTGAGTGCATTGGTGGGATGTCATTTGACACAACATCTTCCAACACAGGCCTGAACAACGAGGCTTGTGCTGGTTGAGCAGTGGCTCAAGAAAGATCTCTTGTGTTTCGTGTGCTACCATCATGTCCTTGAGTTGCTCCTTGCTGCAGCTTTCATGACAGTCTTCAGCCCCACGTCAGGTCCAACAGTGATCATGTTCAAGCACTTTCAAGATCACTGGACTTTCATCGACCTGAGTTAATTCGAGTCCTGTGATTCCCACCCTCAACTGTGTCCCATGCTAGATCCTGTGGACAAGGATTGGTTCTAGAGCACTCTCATCAACTACAAGGGCCTCTGGAATGACTACCATTAGCTGCTGGAATTGACTGTGGTCTTCCTCAGCCTAGTATCCCCATGAGGAGTAAGGTTCTTAGCCCCCAAAACCATGCACCACACAAGGTGATGTCCAGCGCCATATATGCACTGAAGATGTGGATGTTTTGGAGCCAATTCAAGCTCACAGTAAGGGGCGGGAGAAGAACCTGCGGGAAATTGCCATCATCATCAGTCACCTGTACATGAAAACCTGGATACTGGCTTCAGAGGTTGTACTTGCTCTTCAACACAACCTACAACTGTTGAAGGATTTGATGACCTTCGTAGATGTCAGTCTGGACTTGAGAAAGGCATCTCTGACCAAGCTCCAAGGCACCTATGGTACCTCTCAGAGGAACTTGTTACTCTGGCACTCTTTAATCTCTTGGTCATGGTTGAAGAGAAGAGGCAAATTCTCACCTCACTTCACACCACGGTGATAGGTGAATCTCCAGCGAAGTGCCCAAAGGTGTCTAGTCAAGACGTCTCAGGAATCCAACTGCAAGGCATGGCATCAACCAGCATGTGACAGTTCTTCCAGAAGCTGTGCCTGGAAGAAAGACTTCTGGACAGCAGAGGCCTTTGTGAATGGGATGACGATTATCGATGATCATGCAGAGGGAGGATTTGCTGTCATCCAGGAATACAACCGAAGGCTCATGATGATGAGCAACTACAGTTTCTCCTCCAAGTTGTCTTTTGTCATCATGCAGAGCTCCCAGACTCCAGAAAGAAGACCATGGCTCACCAAAATGATACTTCCATGTTGTGTTAAAATATAGTGGTTACATTTGATTTTCGTTGGGCTACAACCTCAACCAAATACAGGTAACTCTTGATTTACGCGATAGATGTATTCCAAGAGGCATTGTTTATATCAAAATTTGCTTAAAACAAACGTGTAATTCTCTTAAGAAACAATAGATAATAGGGGGTCCAAAAAAAATCGTACAAAATGCTCTATTTGGCTAAATTAACATGTTTTTATTATTTACCATTATAAATACTAGAAGTGTATTTAAAGTAAAGGGAAAAGCAAGAAATAATAAGAGAAAGCAAAAAATAATAAGAGAAAACAAAAAAACAAAGAATACGTAAACACAACACTCACTGCGTCACTACCTTCACCACTCACACCACAGTCAGTCACCATCTTCCTCTGAGCTTTACCACTTTATAAAATATCCACTTATCAAAAATAACCCCACATGCAGAAAAAGATGAAGGATGTTTTGGGGCCATCTTGGTGAATTATAGGCAGATTGAAGAGATTCCGTCTGTATTCAGTGCTGGCAGACTGCAAATGAGGCACGAGAAGAGCGGAGCTCCCACCTATCGGTCAGCTGCAGAACTCTGGTGCGCAGTTTGAAATTATGTCTGGTGCTCAGTTTGAAAATGTGGTTGGGCCAAATTGCTTTAAGGGGAAGCAATGGCAAAATAATGTGATTTTTTTACCCAAACCTCAAAATTGAGGTATTAGTACTGCTGTTAAAAATGTCTACAGTTTTCTGTGAAAACAGTAAGTTCCTATCGTAATTCCTTATATGTTTAAATCGCCTTTATTTATGCACTTTAAAGGTCTCTTCAACCCCTTCCTGGTGGCAGGGCAGATGAGCAAACTACCAAATAGAAATTCGTCTATATATAGATATAGACGCTACCGACTTCTATCCATACGTCTATATATAGTTTCCTAGCAAATGGTTACTCCTGATTGACATCAATATGTAGACTCTCCCGCAAAACAGAACAAACAATTGAATCTATATATAGACTTTGCAGCAAAACTGAACAAGTGACATCTATATATAGACTCTGCCGCAATACTGAACAAACAATTGAATCTATATGTAAGTGTTGTTTGTGTTTCATTGGTGGTAATATATGAGGCATATAGAATACAAGGGGCTCAAGCGCCACATTTGAGAAATGCACTTTTGTACAGCATTGTCTTCCTCAATCCAGGGGAAGAATGTGTGAGCCCGGTAGCTGCTCGCAAAGTGGTCGAAAATCCCCGTATCAGCCCTCAGGCTGAAGGGTACACACGAGAGACCAGAGAGAGGGCTAAAGCGCCACTTCCTCTCACACCCACCTCAGCAACCAATGGGCAGGGCGCTGTCAGTCACGGGACTGTGACGTAGCTGTCCGCCAGTCAGTGAGCGCACGGCATTGGCGTGACGTCACGGCATGTTGGCCAGTCTTCCTCACACCCTTGCCTCGTGGAATATTAATTTATGTTCCCTGCTACTTTTTTTTTTGCAATACTTGAATGTGTACAACATACACACATACATACACATCATACACATACAAATGCACACTTATTCACACATACACATTCATACACACACATAGACACACAAACACATTAATACACATACATACATACACATACATACACATACACATACACACTCACACATTAATATTTTATGAATTTAAGAATGTTTCAAAGTGAATTGGGACATGTTTGAGTATTAAGAACACGAATATGTACAAAAGAAAAGGAGAAAAACACAGTTAATGTGGCAACATTCAGAATGTGTAGTTGTAATGTTTATTTTTTTACATGAAATTAAAAGTCAAATGATAGACCTTTCAAATTAAACGAACTAGAGCTTTCTATCTCATGTAAAAAAAAAAGTCACGACATTCTGAATATTGCCAAACTTTAACTGCGTTTTTCTCCACTTTTTTATTTTGTCACTTGAGCCCCTTGTATTCTACACGCCTCATATGTCAATATGCTTTTTTGAGTCCTAGTTACTCACATCCAGGACTTGTGACCTGGATGTACGTAATTTACTTCCACTTTTCTTCTTATTTTTTCACATATGTACTTGTTTTGTACTATTCATTTGTAGGCAACATTGCTGGTGTGTGGTACAGTTCTTTCTTTCTCTTAGACATGATAGGCTGATGATAAAAAAAAATGTAAATAATGCAAAAATTTCCAGTATTAGCTTATATGTGTAGCACATCTACCATCAAGAAAGCACAAGTGGTGACCGGCCTTGATAGGTAATTTTGACCAGTATTTGGGTAGTTAAGATGCTAAATAATTATTTATTTTATGAATTTTATTATTTGTAAGGAATCGTCTATAGTATATAAACGACGCGACAACTTAGTGCAGTAAAATAAGAACAAGCATCTATATATAGATGATCCGACAAAAAGTCCCGTTTTCGAAACGTCTATATATAGATCCTCCACCGGGAAAGGGATTAAATGTCCTACCACGTGGTAGGCAACATGACTTGTCGTTGCTTATGATTTTGTAGCATTTTTAAGTTTTTTCTTACTATTTTCTAGTGTATTTATATTATAAACCTTCATATGGTAACATCAGGACAGAGCGGGAGGGAGGCTACGTGCCTTGTAGTAGGCTGTGAGGTCAGCAGTCACAGGCAGTGTCTTGCCGGACGTCTTGGAATGTAGATATGTAGCGCTCTGCAGCTAATCGTCTTTTGATTTTCCACACTTTCCCTGCACTTTAGAACATTGAAAGTCATGGGTCGTCAATCAAAGATAAAGACCAACCAAAGAGAAAGGATGAAGAAGCTGATTGAGAGGAGAAGGGAGGAGGAGGGCAAAGATCTCAGTCGCTCGTTGCAGTGACACCCACTCATGACCTGACCCTGGTCACACACGTGTCTTCTCCACCACCACCACCTCAGCTTATTCCCTCAACCTCACAGCTGTCATCTTCACCATCACAAGCAACAACCGAGTCACAAGAAACAACAAGGATGGATACACCTTTTCATCTTTGAAAAGGAAGATTCCTCCTTGTAAAGATGAAAAATTCATTATTTTTCATTCACAGCTTGAAAGTCTGGTATCAGGAACATGTACCAAATGCTGGGTACCAAGATAATGGAGGCAACAAATAACAGCTTTGACACCTACATCAATGTCACGTGTTCCACATGTGGTGACAGTGACACGCCAGTAATACCATGTCACTTGGTAGATGATGCTGGGAAGGAAAGAAACCTCACTGAGCTGAACTGCAAGCTTGTATATGAACTACAAGCTTGTATATGAGGTAATAAATTACCTTGGCTGTGCAGGATTGAACAGAATTGCCCAGGGACTAAGCATGTAGCCAACAAACATTGTGACTTGCACCGCTCAACAGAAAACGGCTCATATCTCAAAACTAAAGTTATTGATATTTCGAGCACAATATCACCGTTAATTTTTAAGTAATTTCAGATATAAAGGTATCAATGGAAAGAGGAAACAGGAAATTTTTTTCATCGTGAAACATTTCGAAAAACTATTATGTATGTCTCTAAAAAAAATTAAAAAGGAAAAAAGGTAGTTTTTGTCTCTGATATTTAAAAAAAATTTTTCATATATGAATTACGATAATCAAAATGTTTTACGATGGAAAAAAAGCTACATACATCTACAGCATGTACACTTATTTTCAAAGTAGTAAGTTGAAAAACATTCGAGAAATAACAAAGAAAGCCGATGCTATTTTTAACCGTTTTCAGCGTGTATTATATTTTTTTTCTCTAAAACTAAGGATCGTATTTCAATAATACTTGGGATTCTTGTAATTGAGGCACTAATACATAAACACACCAAATTTCATGAGAATCTGACTAAAGAAAAAATACACCTCTTAAGTAAAAAGCGTCGCCTCCCCTTAAGCAAACCGATCGCGCAAATTAAGTTAATTATGATATTTTTTCAGTCACGTTTTAACAAAAATGCTTAAATCAAACATGCGTAAATCAAGAGTTACCTGTATGTATTTAAGGTAGAAAGACACTTTGCTTAAGATCTTCAGATTTAACTGTGTAATAAGGTAACCATATAAAAAACACTGTATAAGCTAACATTTTGGGAATAAATAATACAAAAATGTGTTTTCAAGTATCATTGTTTGTATTTATTTTCCTCACACGTATTCATTTCCAGATAAAAAGTGTCTCTCAGGAATCCTAAGAGTGAAATTTCAAGGTCGATGAGGGAGAAGTGAATGTCAGAATTAAGAAATATTTCACCAGGAGAGTTTTCTAGACTATTCCAATGAAATCTGGTGGTCAGACTTTCTGACTTTCAATTCAAGATATCTTTTTCAACCAACTATGTCTGCTAGTTCTTGGTAGTGCCAGGAATATTGATAATTTGTACTTGCACTGTAAGATTACTATCAGATGGAAGCTTTTCTTTCTGTCAGAATGTTACTCTTTGTTTCCAGATGGCCATTTTGTTTGCAAGCTATTTGATGTGTTCACACCGTTCAGCGTTGGTTTGATTTATCTCATGTACCGCTCATTCAAGTACGTTTCAATTCACAAACCCAACACAAGCAGACCTGCCAACTCAGAAAGGTAAGATATTTGAATCTGATGACACTAAATACTTTACATCATTCTGTATAAGTATCTAAACATTTGGGTGTGCCTTATAGCAGCCATGTCAGGCTTGCATGTTGCACAGTCTTGTTTCATCCTTGTGTTTCATTTCTTCTTGATTCTTGGATTACAACAACCACACTCTCTGGTATATAACTTTTAAAATGGAAAAAGGAACAGCAGCTGTGTACTAGTAATGATAGAAATTTTTATTAATATCTACAGTTTTAGGAAAATTTTTGGCTAACAGTATGTACACTTTCAGATATATAATTTGCAAATGGAAGAAGGAGGGAACAGAGGACGTGTACAAGTACTTGTTTGAGATGAATGAGAGAATCATTGGCCTGTCCAGCACCTCAATGGACATTGTGGAGCTAGTGCCTGTGGAGGACCTGCAAGCAGACCAAGAGTTCTTTGATTACATGTACAGTTCCAATAATGAGTAAGTTATACATGAAGTTTTGATAATATCTATGATTTAATATCTCTCTATTGACAGTAAATTCAGCTTATAGTTTTAAGAATATTAAATGTTCCAATAATGACCAAGTTATAATTGTGATTGTAAAAATATAAAATCATGACAACCTGTCTATTTATCAGATCAGATTAGCAATCCCACACACATACACACATTCACACACTTTTTTTTTATGCCATGTGGGCTTTTCACGGGAATTTATGGGCTAAAGTGGATACTTTTTGGGGTACCTCCTATCTCAAAGCCCACCCGCTAGGAAACTGTTGTCCCAAGTAAGGAAACCTACCTTACGCTCAGACCATGGACATGATTCAAACTTGTGCGCTTGGTTTGGAGACTCCTTGGACCCCAAAGCATGCATGGTTCCACTGTACCATGGCAGCCCCATGGTACAGTGGTAACCTTATCAGCCCATGGTGGAAAGGGAAAGTCTCATGGACCACCCTATTATATTCCAGGTGTTTGGGCTTGGTACACATATACTTCTGCAACAAGACTTTTTTTTTTTTTTATGTAAGAAGGAGAACTGCCAAAGGCAAAAAAAAACTATATTAGAAAAAAAAAATGCCCACTGGAATTGCAGTCTGCCTAAAAATATGAGAGAATTAGTCAAAAGAGTGGGACAAATGTCTTGACACCTCTCTCTTAAAAGAAGTTAAGTCGTAGGAAGATGGAAATACAGAAGCCGGTAGGAAGTTCCAGAGTTTAGCAGTGAAAGGTATGAATGATTGAGAGTACTCTTATATTAGAGGGTTGGACATAATAGGGATGAGAAAAAGAAAGCCTTGTGCAGCGAGGCCACAGGAGGAGGAAGGCATGCAGTTAGCAAGATCAGTAGAATAGTTAATATGAAAATAGTGATAAAAGACAGAAAGAGATGCAACCTTTTGGCAGTGAGAAAGAGGCTGAAGACAGTCAGTCAGAGGAGGGGAGTTGATGAGATGAAAAGCTGACAGCATTCAATTGTTTTCTTCTTTCCATTCTTAATGAGACCTTTTTCCTTACTCTTCACCTACTGAAATACAGAGACTGCAGCAGACTGAAGGCTCAAGAGCATGCTTTGGTTTACTTCTATGCCCTCGTAATGACTATTCCTTACTTCAGTCTTAAGACCAAAGCAGATGCAGGGTCATTCCACCATGGCAGTTGTTATGTTCAGATGTATCATATGGGTGTACTCTTACCTATATCTCTAGGAGTTATGCAGGTAGTGAGATATAATTCTTACCAAGATAGTGCTAATGGCTAAAGAAGAAAATGAGACTATCTAGAACATTCTGTATTTATTGGTGTTTTTTATATTCATTGTTAAATAGGTTGTGGTGGTTGTTACAGAAAATTCAACCAGGAGTTCAGCTTACTGTTATACATGTGAAAAACTCTTAAAAAATTAAAGGAACTTTCAAAATGTTTTATATGGAGGTTATAAAGGAAGCATTAAGCTTTGCATTTCATTTGCACCATTAAACGACTGTAACGAAAAAAACATAATGATCGCAATGTAATTACAGTAAAATATATAGCCAGAGAAAAAAGGCAAATTGTGCATAGGTACCCCACAACTAAATCAACATTGGATATGAAGTTATATTAAGCTGCTCCAAAAAATCATTGCCCTATACAAACAAACGTCAATTTTTTGTCGCAGTCGTTACATTAACCCCTTCGCGCCGGTAGTTAAAAAAGCCCGCCTGTATGATATACGGGTGGTAGTGCCGCCCGAGCTGGAAACTCGTGCAAGCTTGTCATACTTGTTGTCTTTGTGTATTATGCTGCTATTTTTTAGTTACTATATCGCCTTCGAAGAGGAAAGTGGACGCTTCTCTCTTCGGAGAAAGAGAGAGAGAGAGAGAGTGACATTTGCTAATATTTTAGACACAAGCAGGACGCATGTAGCTTATCTTCGAGAGGAAGAGGGAAGGAGGAAGGAGAGGGAAACGAGAGAGAGAGAGAGAGAGAGAGAGAGAGAGAGAGAGAGAGAGAGAATAGAAAATTTGTTGTTTTGTATTTGTGTGTGTGTGTGTGTGTGTGTGTGTGTGTGTGTGTGTGTGTGTGTGTGTGTGTGTGTTTCACGAATGTTACAAGGTGGGACGCATGTAACTTATCTTCGAGAGGAGAGGGGAGGAGGGAAGGGAGATGGGGAGGGAGGAAAGGGAGATGGGGAGGGAGGAAAGGGAGATGGGGAGTGAAGGAATGGAGAGAGAGAGAGAGAGAGAGAGAGAGATGGGAACAGTCTATGCCATTGGGTAATTTTAGACACAAGGCGGGACGCATGTAGCTTATCTTTAGTGATTGGTGGAGACAAGGATGGTGGGAGGAGCACTAGGATTTCAAGGACAGCATACGGCGTGTGTAGTTGGTATCCAACACACTATATGGGACAACTGAACTGAAGAAAGCTCAGAAAAGAAATATGACGTCTACGTAGGCGTCACCGTATTTGCTACTGGGGCTTCATGACACCCACATAGGCGTCACCGTATTGAAGGGGTTAAAAATTGTTTTATATGATCAATTATTACTGAATACTAAACTGCTTAGAATTGCCAACAACATCCTAACCTAATGCAGTGATGACCATACTTCTAATATACATCAAAGTCAGAATCAACAACCTTCCATGTGATGAAAAAATGGGAAACTAAAATTAGGGTTTTTTTTTTTTTTTTGTAAAGAAATTTTTCACAATTTTCTTCAACGTCAAAAGCCTTATAAAAAAATTTGACTTAATATTTTTCAGTTTTCTCTTCAAATTTGGAAACTTCAGGTTTTTAACTTTAATTTGATATATTACAAAGCTAGTTTAGACCATTTTTCAATTTTGGCCCTTGGGTTGACGTGTGTGGAATGACCCTGGAGGTACTTCAAAAAATCATTTAGGTAACCAATAGAAGTACATGAATGGCACTACATACTGTCATTGATGTTAACCCTCCCAACTCATTCCCCAAGGATAGGATTCCAGCAAATGATAAGCCTCAAGAAGATCCAACAGTTCTGTCAAGACACACAACTCATTGAGCCACGACAGTCTGACCTTCGCCACCAGTGCCTGGAACATTGGCATCTGCCAGACCGTTCCAGGACAGCACCACAGCGCTCTGAGGCAAAGATCAAGTTTATCGAGCTCACCAAGGGAGAAAATTATGGTAAGTTGAGGGATGGTGGGCTGTGTTTACGTTTTTTTGTTCAGTATTATTAATTCATTTTGTATTTTTTGAAAATTTATTTTCCACATGTGATAAAGCCTTTGTGCTGCTTTTCCTCAGTATATGTGGTACTAGTAATGGCCATGTGTTTGTTACAGAATACATGTCAAGAGTGCCGGAGGATCTGACAGTGGGAAACCTGCAAGAAAAGCTGCGTAGCCCCTATGACTACCGCTGCTGTCTCTTGGCTGCCACTCGTGATGGCCGCAAGGACCGGGCCTTCTATCTTGGTGAGATGTTCTCCATACTGACCTGTATAACCAATTCTCACATCACAGGATGGAAGAGAACAAGAATAATGATACATAACTGAATAGGGTGAATAAAATGAGAATATTGTTATTGTGTGACATCTATCTTTTGCTGTCTTAGCAGAGCTGTGTATCATATCCAGATTTGAGTCCACTAGAGGTAGACAGAATTAAGAGCATGAATAATAATAATAATAATAATAATAATGATAATAATATACGGTTTATTAGTTTGGCAATGTAAAAAATTACACTGAAAATGTACAGGGGGGGGAGACACTATGACAATGAACTGAAATGCTTAACCTAACTATGGATATAACTTAACCTAGAATTCACTTATTAATTTACTTATTTATTTAAGGCTCGCACAATAGTGGGCACCGCGCTAAGTCGGTACCGATCAGTGCGCGGTGCTCTTAAGGGCGCCACGCGATTCTGGTGTTGGGTGGCGCGAGCAGGGGGAGGCACATCGGGGGGTAGCAGGTGGCGGAGACGTGGATGACGCAGCAGTCCTTCCCAAAATTTTTCCAAGGCTTCCTGGTGTCTTGTGGCCAGCCTCGCAGACTCAGGCAGGTCAGGGCGTCCTTGTAGGACCTGTAGGCAGGCCCAAGGATGACCCTGAACGCCCTCCTCTGAACCCTCTCCAGCTGTTGTCGTTGTGTGAGGTTCAGGGAGGAGGACCACGCTGGGGTGGCGTACATGAGCTTAGGGAGTATAAAGGTGAGGTACACTCCCTTCAGCTCATCTGCCGGTGCTCCCAGGGACCTGAGTCGGCGCAGTAAATAGATTTTGTATGAGGCTGACCTGATGATGTTGGAAACATGCTGCTTCCATGACAATTGATCATCCACCAAGACACCTAGAAGCTTGGTGCTGCGGACCACCTGGAGGGAGTGAGGGCCCACAGATAGCTGGGGAGGGGGGACTGCTGCTGTGGAGGTACAAATGTGCATCACCACGGTCTTGGTGTGGTTGATGGTCATTTTGTTGTCCTCCGTCCACGTCTGTAGTTGGTTTAGAGTGGACTGCAGTGCTGAGAAGTCTGGGTTGGTGTTGTTGACGGTACGCCCACGGTGCAGTCGTCCACATACTTCCAGCGGTGGGGGTGTGGACGAGCATCGTTGATGAGGATGAGGAAGCACAGTGGACCCATCTTGGTCCCCTGAGGGACCCGCATGTGAGCTGTTGGAAAGAGGAGACAGAGCCTTGATAACGAACGGCCTGACGCCTTCCCGAGGAAGTCTGCCAGCCACGCTATCAGGTAGGAGAGACCCAGAGTGATGGCTTTATTTATCACAACAGTGTGATCAACAAGATCAAAGGCCTTTCTGAAGTCCACAAAAGCAATAGCTAGAGAAGTGTTTCGTTTGTCCAGGTGGCTGTGAACGAATTCCAGGAAGCTGACAAGGAAGTGAGATGTGGAGGTGGATTTAATATTGCCAAATTGTTGTGTGTCAATAGAGTTACAAATTTTGTTATAGGCCCAGTCGAACACAAAATCTTCACAGATAAGGCTGGGTATAGGGGTGATGGCGACTGGTCTTAGATCATTCAGTGACTGTGGATTAGAAATTTTGGGGAGGGGGGTGACGTAAGATGTCTTCCAGTCATCGGGCAAGAATGTTGAGAAAGGAGGCGTTGATGATAGAGCAAAGGGTGTGGCAAGTTCTGGGGCAAATTCTCTGTAAATTTTGATGGGAGGTCAGTGGGAGTGGTGGATCTGTTTAGTTTAAATTTAAGAAGCTTCCTGTAAACATCAACCTCCTGGACAGGGGGTGGAGGGGAGGAGGCAGGGAGGTAGGCTGGGAGAGTAGTAGAGTGAAGGGGAGGGAGTGTCTGACAGATCGCAGCGAAGTGACCGTTAATCTCTTCGGCCGCGTTGTCAGGTGAAAGGTGTGAAAGCATAGGAAGAGAAGAGGCTTGTTTTTGTAAACCACACAAAGACTTAATCTTGTTGTACCACTGTCTGTTGTTAGTAAGCTTGAGATGGTGAATTTTGTCTGGGTAGTAGCTTGCCTTGGCTTTTTATTTCCTGATAACTCTGTTCCTTAAACTCCTGTACTGGTCAGGGCTAGAGTGGAAAGCCCTGTCACGCTGACGAAGGAGTCGTTTGATGCAGGGCATCATCCAAGGGGCATCAGATGGGTCCACTGTGATGTCCTTGGTGGGGAAGTAGTGGTGGAAGGCTTCCGTTGTGGTGGTGAAGTAGTTCTGCCATTTTGTGTGGACGTCTTCCTCCTCCAGTACCTCGGTCCACGGGTGATGTGTCAGCCACTGCCCAAATTCCCTCATGGCGGAGTCAGGCATGGGCCTGTGGGATCTGGTGACAGTTGACCTGGGAACCGAGGTGGTGAGGGTGGGTGTCCACAGGATGGAGAGGTGGGTGCTGCATCCCATGGGGGGGAGTGTGTGTGTGTGTATTTACCAAGTTGTAGTTTTACAGGGCCTGGGTTTTATGCTCGTGTGGTCCCGTCTCCATATCTACACTTATCTAATTTTTCTTTAAAACTATGTACACTCTTTGCTGACACCACTTCCTCACTCAAACTGTTCCAAGTCTCAACACATCTTTGCGGGAAACTAAATTTTTTAACATCTCTTAGACATCGTCCCTTCCTTAGTTTCTTACTATGCGATCTTGTGCTTCTAAAGTCATATTCTTCTCTCAGGATCAGTTTCTCATTATCCACTTCATCCATTTTGTTAATCAATTTATAAACTTGTATCAGATCCCCTCTCTCTCTTCTCTGCTCCAAGGTTGGTAGATCCATAGCCTTTAGTCTCTCCTCATATGTCATCCCTTTAAATTCTGGAACCATTCTTGTAGCCATTTTTTGTAGTCTCTCTAATTTTCTTATGTGTTTCTTTTTATGGGAGTCCACACAACTCCTGCATATTCCAATCTAGGTCTTATTTTAGTACTTATCAATTTCTTCATCATTTCCTTGTCCATATAGTGAAATGCTACTCCAATATTCCTTAGCAAATTATACGTCTCTGAAAATTCTATCAATATGGCTTACCGGTTGATTATTTTCTTCCATTGTCACTCCCAAGTCCTTTTCCTTTTTACTTTTTCTAGTTCTACTCCATCTCCCATCTTATAGATTCCCACTGGTCGTCTTTCACTTTTCCCATTTCCATGACATGGCTTTTGTCCACATTGAATTCCATCTCCCATTTTTGCTCCATTTCCAGATCTTGTTTAAGTCTTCCTGTAGTATTTCACAATCCTCTTTTGTTTAATGACTCTGCACAGTTTCGCATCGTCCGCAAACAGATTTATGTAGCTGTTCACTCCTCTGGCATGTCATTTATATATACGAGAAAAAGTATTGGTGCCAATACTGACCCTGTGGCACTCCGCTGTCTACTGTTCTCCACTTGGACTTCATATCTTTAACTATCGTCCTTATTTCTCTCCCCCTTAAGTAATTCTTCATCCATCTCAATGTGCTTCCTTTTAAGCCACCCTTCTCCTCTAACTTCCATAGTAATCTTTCATGTGGCACTTTATCAAAAGCCTTTTTTAGATCTAAATAAATACAGTCAACCCATCTCTCTCTCTTGTACTTTATCAACTATTCTAGAGTAGAAACTCAATAAATTTGTTACACATGACCGACCTTTTCTAAAACCAAATTGGCTATTTGATAATATTTTGTTGTCTTCAAGAAACTCAATCCATTGCTTCTTTATTACTTTTTCACACATCTTGCATATTACACTAGTTAGTGATACCGGTCTGTAATTTAAAGGTTCTTCCTTCCTTCCGCTCTTATATATGGGAACCACCTCAGCTCTTTTCCACTCCACTGGCACTGTTCCATTTTCTATTGAGCATTTTATGATGTTGTATATTGGACTTGCTAGTTCTTCCCTACATTCTGTATTCTGCCTGAGACTTCATCCGGTCCCATTGCCTTTTCCTCATCCAATTCCGTCATCAACTTTTTATTTCAAGCTTGGTTACTTTAATCTCTTTCATATAGACAGTCTCTCTATTACCCTGTGGTCTTTCAAATTTGGATTCCTTAGTAAAGACCTCATGAAATTTACTATTTAACAGTTCTGCCATACTTTTGGGTCTTCCACCATTCCGTTTTCTCCTTTTAACCTTTCTATTGTTTCTTTTTGTCTTATTTTTCCATTTATGAATCTGTAGAACAATTTTGGTTGTTCCTTACATTTTTCGACAATGTCCTTTTCATAGTTCTTTTCTTCTTCCTTTCTCACCTTAGCATATTCATTTCTTGCTGTTTTGAAGTTTTCCTTATTTTCTGGATTTCTGTTTCTTCTCCACCTTTTCCATGCTCCATCTCGTTTCTCCTTTGCCCTAGCACATCTTGCATTAAACCAATCTTTCTTTCCTTCTTCTTTAGGTCTATATTTCGGAACATATTCCTGACCCCAGTTTTGTATATTTCCAAAAATAAGTTATATTTCTCTTGAACCGTTAATGAGTTTTCCATCTCCTCCCAGTTTACGTTTTAAAATAGTTCTTGAGATTCTCAATATCAGCCTTTCTGTAATTTAATCGGTCTCCTTTGTATGATTCATCTCTATCTTCCTTTCCTTCTTCTATATCCATTTCTAATATTACATGGTCACTCTTTCCCAATGGGCACTTGTATCTTATATCATCGTTAATTGGTATATCCCTTGTAAAAACTAGGTCTAATCTTGCCGGCTCATCGTTTCCTCTGAATCTTGTGTTTTCCTTTACTCTTTGGACCATCAAATTATCTATCATTAGGTTCAGGAATCTATCTCCCAGGCATCTTCCCCATACCACTTTCATAATTTTCCCAGTCTACCTCCTTACAGTTGAAATCTCCTACCAATATCACTTTTCTCCTTTCCTTAATGATTCTTGTAAGACTCCTTATTGTGTCATCTATCATGTCTCTATATTCTTGGTTAGTCCATGAGTTTGTTTTGGTGGCACATATGTTCCAATGATTGTTAACTCCTTTTTATTAATATGCATCTTAACATACAGTATTTCTGATTTTCCTTCCCAAACTCCACTTGATTTACCACTATCTCCTTCCTTAACATCATCATGACTCCTCCTCCTCCTTTACCCACTCTGTCTCTCCTCCATATATTATACCTTTTATCTATGTCTATTTTTATTGCCTCATTTAACTTTGTTTCCACCAGGCATACAATATCTGGTTCTTCTTTCTTTATGTAATCTCTTAATTCTAATTTACTAGATAAAATCCCATCTATGTTTGTATACATCATTTTAATCTCTTGTTCTTATCATTTTTAGTTAAACTTGCTCCATTCTTTTCTCTTCTTTCTCTTTTATATACCATTTCCTTATCCTGTCTCCTATAATTCTCCAAAAAAATGCCTTCTTCTCCTCCTCTGACCTTTCATTATTTTTTCTCTTGCTTCTGCCACCAGTTCATTGTGTCTCTTCCTTTCCTCCTCGTTTCTATTTTTCTTTATATATATATCTTTGCAACCTTCTGTTTCTCTGAGTTTTGTTTTTCTATATAGTACTTCTTCTGCTGCTGCTTGTGATTTTAGTAATATCTTAATTGGTCTCACTGTTCCTTCTTGATATGGTCCCATTCTATGGATTTCTTCTACTTCCTCTTCTAAGTTCTGTCTATCCTCGTCATTCAGATGTTTTAGTAGGTCTTTTACTGATTTCATTTCGTCTTTTCCTTCTTGGTCTATATTTAACATTTTTTCTTTCAGTCCAAAAATAATTACACTCTTCTTTTTTTCCGCAATTTCTCTTACTAAATTTTCCTTTTTCTTGAGGACTCCTATCATTTTGCTTGCCATATTTTCATCTCTTTCTTTTAACTGTTCTTGAAATACTTCTTGAAATGATTCCTTGTCTTTCTTATCTTGGATTCTCCATGCCTGTACTTCTTTTTTAATCATGTCTTGTACTCTTTCTTCTTCTTTGTTAACTAGATCTTTTAGCTTCTCTTTTTCTCTCTCGGCTTTACCGAGTCCTTCTTCCATCAATTTCTTGTAGTTTGCTATTTGGACTTTTAATTCTTCATTTTCGGTTCTTAGCCTAGTTTCGTTTTCTTCCACTCTTTTTATCCTTTCTTTCAATTTCTGGAGCTCTTTATCCTGTTCTTCATTCTCTTTCATTCCCATACTCTCCTTTATCAATTTATCTAATTTACGTTCGATAGTCAAGACTCTATCAAATAGTGAAGTTTGCGCCGTATCAAAGCCTTCAAATTCTCCTCTCCCTCACCAACATTGTCATCATCAGCTTTCATTCTTTCCTTGTCACATACCTGCATTTAGATGGAATATCTTTCTCACTCATTATTATTTAACACTGTATTCATGAAAAAAAATGAGTCCACACTTTTCGCCCAGGCCACTGCAAACCCAAACAAAGGTAGTGAAGATCAGCTGATTCTCGGGAACGACGGTATTGCATGCTTCCTCTACCGCGTCTCGTCTGTGTGTGTGTGTATTTACCTAATTGTATTTACCTAATTGTAACATACGGGAAAAGAGTTATGCTCGTGTTGTCCCGTCTCCATATCTATTAATGTCCAGCTTTTTCTTAAAATCATGGATATTCCTTGCGTTGACCACTTCCACGTCTAAACTATTCCATGCTTCCACCCTTCTATGAGGGAAGCTATATTTTTCATATCTCTCCTATAAGTGGCCATTTTAGTTTTTCCCATGCCCTCTCGACATTCTTTCATTCCACATACACAGATCTTCCCTATCCATTTTTCCATGCCAATCATCACTCTGTATATTGCTATCAGGTCTCCCTTTCTCTTCTGTTTTCCAGGGTCGGAAGTTGCATTCTTTTCAGTCTGTCTTCATAAGTCAAATCTCTTAAGTCAGGCACCATTTTTGTTGCAGCCCTCTGTACTTTCTCTAGTTTCCTTATGTGTTTCTTTAAATTGAGCCCACTGTATTGTTGCATATTCAAGCCTCGGTCTTATCATTGCAGTAATTATTTTCTTCATCATTTCTTCATCTAAATATCTGACGCCACTCTTATGTTCCTCAATAAGTTCAATACTTCTCCAATTATTTTGTTTATATGTCTCTCTGGCGATAGGTCATTGGTAATTGTCACCCCAAGGTCTTTTCTTCATGACTGGTTTTATGTCTTCATTTCCTATCTTGTACATACTCCTGATTCTTCTTTCACTCTTGCCAAACTCTATTTTCTTGCATTTTGTCGTGTTGAACTCCATTTGCCATGTACAGCTCCATTTCCATATTCTGTCCAAGTCTTCCTGGAGTAGTTCGCAATCTTTGTCACATCTCACTTTTCTTAACAATTTTGCATCGTCTGCAAATAGGCTCACATAACTGGACACCCCATCCACCATGTCATTTATGTAGACCGCGAACATTACTGGTGCCAACACTGATCCCTGTGGAACTCCATTCTCCACCAAGCCCCATTCTGATGGTCTGTCCTTAATTATTGTTCTCATTTCTCTTCCTACCAAAAGTCTTCCATCCATTTTAGTAAACTGCCATGCACTCCTCCTACCATTTCAAGTTTCCAGATCAGTCTCCGATGTGGTACCTTATCAAAGGCCTTTTTTAAATCCAGATATATTCCATCAGCCCAACCATCTCTTTCCTGTATTACATCTATCACCCTCGAATAGTAACATATCAGGTTTGTCGTGCATGAACGCCTTTTCTAAAACCAAATTGACACTCACAAAGTATGTCATTTTTCTCCAAGAAGTCTGTCCATCTATTCTTCACCACCCTCTCACACATCTTAGCTACCACACTTGTAAGTGACACTGGTCTATAGTTCAATGGGTCTCTCTTGTTACCTGATTTATAGATTGGGACAATGTTAGCTCTTTTCCAGTCTTGGGGCACTACACCTTCCCTTAATGAGGCATCAATTACTTCACAAACTTTTTCTGCCAGTTGCTCCTGCATTCTCTTAAAATCCATCCTGATACCCCATCAGGTCCCACAGCTTTTCTCACTTCTAAACTCCCCATCATATTCTTGATCTCCTCCACAGTTACTTGAAACTCCTTCATAATCCCTTTCTGTTCCATTACCAGTGGTTTGTCAAAAGCAGTCTCCTTTGTGAATACCTTCCAAAGCATCCATTCATAGCCTCTGCCATTTCCCTGGGATCCTCACTGCATACTCCATTTACTTCTAAACTTTCAATACTTTCTCTATTTTTGATGTTGTTCACATGTCTGTAAAAAAGCCTTGGTTGGTCTTTACATTTATCAATTATATCCTTTTCTTGTTTCTTTCTTTCTTCTCTTCTAATCAACACATATTCATTTCTTGCTCTTTTGTAACTTTCCCACTGCTTAATCCGTCTTTTCCTTCTCCACCTCTTCCATGCATCCTCTTTTCTTGTTCTAGCCTTTTCACATCTATCGTTAAACCAGTCCTGCTTTCCAACTTCTCTATGTTGTCTTATTGGTACAAATTTTTCTCACCTTCTTTGTATATTTTTATAAATTCCTTCCACTTTTCATTTGCTCCTTAGCACTCTTGAATTTCATCCAATTTGTCTCTTGAAAGAATTTCTTTAGGTTTCCAAAATCTGTCTTGGCATAATTCCATCTTCCCACTTTATATTCTTCATTTCTTCTAGATTTCTCTTCATCTATCACCTTGAACTCCAAAACTGCATGATCACTCTTTGCTAAAGGGCACTCCACCCTCATCTCCTCAATGACCATTGGCTCTGTACTAAAGACCAAGTCCAGTCTTGACGATGCTCCCTCTCCTCCAAACCTAGTATCTTCTTTGACCCACTGAGTTAACACATTTTCCATTGCCAGTGTCAATAGTGTATTTCCCCATGTTGTCTCTGATCCTTCCATTGACCAGTTCTCCCAACACACCTCTTTACAATTAAAATCTCCCATCATTATAGTTCGTTCACAGCCACCCAACATTTCTTCCAGACATGTTCCTGTATCACTTATCATTTCTTCATATTCCTGTACTGACCATGCATTTGTCTTAGGTGGTACGTACACCACTATGTAGTGCCTCTTTTTCCTTCATTAGTTTCTGCTCTGATCTTTAGCACTTCTGCCTTTCCCATACCTTCTTTCACTTGATCCACCTTTATATCTTTTTTAACCAGCAACATCACTCCTCCTCCCATCTTACCTACTCTATTTCTTTTCCAAACATTATATTTCCCTTCTCCAACCATCATCAGGTCTTCTCCCTCTCTCAGTTTTGTTTCAGTAAGACCCACAATATCTGGGTTCTTGTCCTCAAGTAATCGTTGAGTTCTAAAATCCCGATATCACTCCATTTATGTTGGAATACATTACATTCCGCTCATACGTAAGTTTCTTTAGTCCTTTCTTGCTGTACTTTTCTGGGTTATGAACCACTTCCTCAGTCTCATATCCAAGATTCTCCAGAAAAACTCTTTCTTCTCCTCTTCTGTCCTCTCTTAATTTTTTTCAAAGCCTCCTTTCTCAACTCATTTAACATTTCTCTTTCCTTTTCACCGAGATCTCTTCTCAACCAAATCTTCCTTGTTGTTTCCTGCTGGGCTAGCCTCCATGACTTCTCCACCAATTCATCTACATCCTTTTGTGACTTAAGTTTGATTCTTATTGGCCTCATACCTTCTCCTGTGAACTTTCCAATTCTATGGAAGTCCTCTATTTCTTGTACTAGGTCTTTTCCTCCTCCTGCACCACATTAATGATATTATTTATCACCTTTTTATGTTTTCTCTCTCTCTATTTTACTCGGTGTCTTATCCTCCTCCACACCAAATATCACCACACATCTCTTTTTGTCTACAGTTTCCCTCACCAATGTCTCATTTGACTTAATAACCTTCACCACTTTCTCAGCAATCTTCTCTTCTATGATCTGTTGATCTATAATTTCAGCAAGGCCCAAAGTTTTCTCCCCAGACTCTTTGATTTCCTTTTCCAGACTTGCAACTTTGTAATTTACCTCCTTTCTTTCCACTTCCTGACTTTTTCCATTCAGCCTGCTTCTCCATCACTTTTCCTAGAGATTCTCCACATTTTTCGCAATTCACTTTAATTAGCTTAACTTCCTCTTTCAGTACTTCATTTTCCTTCTTCATATCGGCACACTCTTTCATTACATTGTCATAACTCGTTTCCAGGCCCCATACTTTTCAAACAGTTTTCAATTTTACCTTCCAACTCCAGAATTTTCTTCACATAAACGCTCTTCTCCATTATTCCTTGAAATCCTGTGAAGTCTGATTCATCTTTCGAGTTCACGGCCGCCATGTTGCGCAGATGTAAACAAACCAGCTGATGGCTCAAACGCAGGCTACAGTTTATATTCACCTTCCCTGGACATTATTTTGCTAATCAACATGTGTGTGTGTGTGTTTGTTTGTTTGTTTGTGTTGGTCACCGGGTGTGATACTGCTGGCCTGGTATATAGAAGGTGTTACCGCCCATCAGATGATTGTAGGACAGCGAGACCCTCACGTTGACGTGATAATATATATATTTTGGTCAAAACCTGTTGACAAGAAACACCACAATAAAAACAACACAATAAGCACATTTTCCTTTGGCAAGGATGCAGGTGAAATAATTAGGATTCCTTCAATGGGTCGAATCCTTATATTACACCCACATTCCCACCACATGAGAACAACTGTGATATAGGTACGAATATGTTACATTCTGCGAGACTAAATACATTATGCGACACTAAATACGACAAATAGCATGCGGGGTAAATACGTATATGTCTAAAGGATGTTGAACTTACGTGTTCGGGTCTATGGCACGTTACAGAGGAGATGATGATGTTAATGTGTACTCTGTGATAGCTTGCTATAGATTGTGCAATGATGAGGGCACGGCATGTGGCAGTACTCACCCGCTGACCTCACCGCTGACTCAGGAGTTCCCTATCTATGGGACAGGACTCAGCACTTCTACCTTGTAAATAACGTACAATCTCTCCCTTCATCTCTCTCTCTCTCCCTTCATCTCTCTCTCTCTCTCTCTCTCTCTCTCTCTCTCTCTCTCTCTCTCTCTCTCTCTCTCTCTCTCTCTCTCTCTCTCTCTCTCTCTCTCTCTCTCTCTCTCTCTCTCTCTCTCAGGCAGGCAATAACAGAAAGATAGATGTGTGTGTGTGTGTGTGTGTGTGTGTGTGTGTGTGTGTGTGTGTGTGTGTGTGTGTGTGTATTTACCTAGTTGTAGTTTTACAGGGCCTGGGCTTTATGCTCGTGTGGCCCCATCTCCATATCTACACTTATCCAATCTTACTTTAAAAGTGTGCACACTCGTTGCAGACACTACTTCTTCATCTAAACTGTTCCACGTCTCAATACATCTCTGCAGGAAACTATATTTTTTAATATCTCTCAGACATCTTCCCTTTCTCAGCTTTTTACTATGCGATCTTGTGCTTCGAATGTCATATTCTTCTCTCAGGATCAGTTTCTCATTATCCACTTGGTCCATTCCGTTGATCAATTTATAGACTTGTATCAGGTCTCCTCTCTCCCTTCTTTGTTCCAAGGTTGGTAGATCCATAGCCTTTAGTCTCTCCTCATATGTCATCCCTTCAAGTTCTGGGACCATTCTTGTAGCCATTTTTGTAGCCTCTCCAATTTCCTTATGTGTTTCTTTTTATGAGGGGTCCACCCTACTCCTGCATATTCCAATCTGGGTCTTATTATGGTACTTATCAATTTCTTCATCATTTCTTTGTCCATGTAGTGAAATGCTACTCCAATATTCCTCAGCAAATTATATGTTTCTCTAAAAATTCTATCAATATGGCTTACTGATTGATTGTTTTCTTCCATCGTCACTCCTAAGTTCTTTTCCTTTTTGACTTTCTCCAGTTCTACTCCATATCCCATCTTATAGATTCCCACAGGTCGTCTTTCACTCTTTCCCATTTCCATGACATGGCTTTTGTTCACGTTGAATTCCATTTCCCACTTCTTACTCCATTCCCAGATCTTATTTAGGTCTTCTTGCAGTATTTCACAATCCTCCTTTTTCTTAATAACTCTGCACAGTTTCGTATCATCCACAAACAAATTTATGTAGCTGTTCACTCCTGGCTTGTCGTTAATATAAATGAGGAAAAGTATTGGTGCCAATACTGACCCCTGTGGCACTCCGCTTTCTACTGCTCTCCACTAGGACTTCATATCTTTAACTACCGTCCTTATTTCTCTCCCCCTCAAATAATTTTCTATCCATCTCAATGTGCTTCCTTTTAAGCCACCCTTCTCCTCTAACTTCCACAGTAATCTTGCGTGTGGCACTTTGTCAAACGCCTTTTTTAAATCCAAATAGATGCAGTCAACCCATCCCTCTCTCTCTTGTACTCTATCAACTATTCTAGAATAGAAACTCAATAAATTAGTTACACAAGACCGTCCTTTTCTAAATCCAAATTGGCTATTTGATATTAATTTGTTGTCTTCAAGGAACTCGATCCATTGTTTCTTTATGATTCTTTCACACATCTTGCATATTACACTAGTTAGTGATACCGGTCTGTAATTTAAAGGTTCTTGTTTCCTTCCGCTCTTATATATGGGAACCACCTCAGCTCTTTTCCATTCTACTGGCACTGTTCCATTTTCTATTGAGCATTTTATGATGTTGTATATAGGACTTGCTAGTTCTTCCCTACATTCTTTCAGTATTCTGCCTGAGACTTCATCCGGTCCCACTGCCTTCTCTTCATCCAGTTTCTTCATGAACTCTTTTATTTCAAGCTTGGTTACTTTAATCTCTTTCATATAGATTGTCTCTCTATTACCCTGTGGCCTCTCAAATTTGGATTCTTTAGAAAAGACCTCCTGGAATTTTTTATTTAATAGTTCTGCCATACTTTTTGGGTCTTCCACCATCCCGTTCTCTCCTTTTAACCTTTTTATTGTTTCTTTTTGCCTAATTTTTCCATTTATGAATCTATAGAACAATTTTGGTTGTTCCTTACATTTTTCGACAATATCTTTTTCAAAGTTCTTTTCCTCTTCCTTCCTCACCTTAACATATTCATTTCTCGCTGCCTTGAAGTTTTCCTTATTTGTTGGATTCCTATTTCTCCTCCACCTTTTCCATGCTCCATCTCTTTTCTCCTTTGCCCTAGCACACCTTGCATTAAACCAATCTTTCTTTCCTTCTTCTTTAGGTCTATATTTTGGGACATATTCCCTGACTCCTGTTTTGTATATTTCCAAAAATGAGTTATATTTTTCTTGCATTGTGTTTTCCATCTCCTCCCAGTATACGTTTTTAAAATAGTTCTTGAGATTCTCAATATCAGCCTTTCTGTAATTTAATCGGTCTCCTTTGTATGAATCGTCTCTATCTTCCTTTCCTTCTTCTATATATATTTCTAATATTGCATGGTCACTCTTTCCCAATGGGCACTTATATCTTATATCGTCATTCATTTGTATACCCTTGTAAAACTAGGTCCAATCTGCGCTCATCGTTTCCTCTGAATCTTGTGCATTCCTTTACTCTCTGGTCCATCATATTGTCTATCATTAGGTTCAAGAATCTTTCTCCCCAGGCTTCTTCCCCCATACCACTTTCATAATTTTCCCAGTCCACTTCTTTACAGTTGAAATCTCCTACTAATATAACTTTTCTCCTTTCTTTAACGATTCTCATTAGACTCCTTATTGTGTCATCTATC
This sequence comes from Portunus trituberculatus, assembly GCF_017591435.1. NCBI lineage: Eukaryota > Metazoa > Arthropoda > Malacostraca > Decapoda > Portunidae > Portunus > Portunus trituberculatus. The sequence goes on from NC_059284.1 coordinate 639,252, forward strand.
ATGTCTTTATATTCTTGATTGGTCCATGAATTTGTTTTTGGTGGCACATATGTTACAATGATTGTTATCTCTTTTTTATTAATAAGCATCTTAATATACAATACTTCTACTTTTCCTTCCCCACATTCCATTTCATTTATCACTATCTCTTTCCTTAACATAATCATCACTCCTCCTCCTTTACCCACTCTGTCTCTTCTCCATACATTATACCTATTATCCAAATTTATTTTCATTGCCTCATTTAGTTTTGTTTCAGCATGGCATAAAATATCTTGATTTTCTTTCCTTATGTAATCTCTTAATTCTAGTTTACTTGATAAAACCCCGTCTATGTTCGTTTACATCATTTTTAGTCTTTTGCCTTTATCACTTTTAGTTAAACTTCTTCCACTTTTTTTTATTCCTTCTCATTTATATACCATTTCCTTATCCTGTCTCCTAGAATTCTGTGTGTGTATTTACCTAGTTGCATTTACCTAGTTGTAGTTTTACAGGGCCTGGGCTTTATGCTCGTGTGGCCCTGTCTCCATATCTACACTTACCCAATTTTTCTTTAAAACTATGCACACTCGTTACTGACACCACTTCCTCACTCAAAATGTTCCAAGTCTCAACACATCTTTGTGGGAAACTATGTTTTTTAACATCTCTCAGACATCTTCCCTTTCTCAGTTTCTTACTATGCGATCTTGTGCTTCTAGTGTCATATTCTCCTTTCAGGATTAGTTTCTCATTATGAACTTGATCCATTCTGTTAATCAATTTATAAACTTGTATCAGATCCCCTCTCTCTCTTCTCTGTTCCAGGGTTGGTAGATCCATAGCTTTTAGTCTCTCATCATATGTCATCCCTTTAAATTCTGGAACCATTCTTGTAGCCATTTTTTGTAGTCTCTCCAATTTCTTTATGTGTTTCTTTTTATGAGGGGTCCACACAACTCCTACATATTCCAATCTAGGTCTTATTTTAGTACTTATCAATTTCTTCATCATTTTTTTGTCCATGTAGTGAAATACTATTCCAATATTCTGTAGCAAATTGTATGTCTCTCTGAAAATTCTATCAATATGGTTTGTCGGTTGATTATTTTCTTCCATCGTCACTCCCAAATCCTTTTCCTTTTTTACTTTCTCCAGTTGTACTCCATCTCCCATCTTATAGTTTCCCACTGGTCGTCTTTTTCTCTTTCCCTTTTCCATGACATGGCTTTTGTCCACATTGTGTGTGTGTGTGTTTATTTACCTAGTTGTATTTACCTAGTTGTAGTTTTATAGGGCCTGGGCTTTATGCTCGTGTGGCCCCGTCTCCATATCTACACTTATCCAATCTTACTTTAAAAGTATGCACACTCGTTGCAGACACTACTTCTTCATTTAAATTGTTCCATGTCTCAATAGATCTTGCGGGAAACTATATTTTTTAACATCTCTCAGACATCTTCCCTTTCTCAGCTTTTTACTATGCGATCTTGTGCTTCGATTTTCATATTCTTCTCTGAGGATCAGTTTCTCATTATCTACTTGGTCCATTCTGTTGATCAATTTGTAAACTTGTATCAGATCCCCTTTCTCCCTTCTTTGTTCCAGGGTTGGTAGATCTATAGCCTTTAGTCTCTCCTCATATGTCATCTCTTCAAATTCTGGAATCATTCTTGTAGCCATTTTTTGTAGTCTCTAACTTCCTTATGTGTTTCATTTTATGAGGGGTCCACACTGCTCCTGCATATTTCAATCTGGGTCTTATTATAGTACTTATCAATTTCTTCATCATTTTTTTGTCCATGTAATGAAATGCTACTCCAATATTCCTTAGCAAATTATATGTCTCTTTAAAAATTCTATCAATATGGCTTACTGGTTGATTGTTTTCTTCCATCCTCACTCCTAAGTCCTTTTCCTTTTTTACTTTCTTCAGTTCTACTCCATCTCCCATCTTATAGATTCCCATGGGTTGTTTTTCACTTTTTCCCATTTCCATGACATGGCTTTTGTTCACATTGAATTCCATTTCCCACTTTTTACTCCATTTCCAGATCTTATTTAGGTCTTCTTGCAGTATTTCACAATCCTCTTTTTGCTTTATAACTGCACAGTTTCATATCATCTGCAAACAGATTTATGTAGCTCTTCACTCCTTCTGGCATGTCGTTAATATAAATGAGGAAAAGTATTGGTGCCAATCCTGATCCCTGCGGCATTCCGCTTTCTACTGCTCTCCACTTGGACTTCATATCTTTAACTACCATCCTAATTTCTCTCCCCCCTCAAATAATTTTCTATCCATCTCAATGTGCTTCCTTTTAAGCCACACTTCTCCTCTAACTTCCATAGTAATCTTTCATGTGGCATTCTGTCAAATGCCTTTTTTAAATCCAAATAAATACAGTCAACCCATCCCTCTCTCTCTTGTACTCTATCAACTATTCTAGAATAGAAACTCAATAGATTAGTTACACACGACCGTCTTTTTCTAAAACCAAATTGGCTTTTTGATATTAATTTGTTGTCTTCAAGGATCTCAATCCATTGTTTCTTTATTATTATTTTTCACACATCTTGCATATTACACTATTTAGTGATACCGGTCTGTAATTTAAAGGTTCTTCCTTCCTTCCACTCTTATATATGGGAACTACCTCAGCCCTTTTCCATTCTACTGGTACTATTCCATTTTCTATTGAGCATTTTATGATGTTGTATATAGGACTTGCTAGTTCTTCCCTACATTCTTTCAGTATTCTGCCTGAGACTTCATCCGGTCCCATTGCCTTCTCTTCATCCAGTTCCTTCATTAACTTTTTTATATCAAGCTTGGTTACTTTAACCTCTTTCATATAGACTGTCTCTCTATTACCCTGTGGCCTTTCAAATTTGGATTCCTTAGTAAAGACCTCCTGGAATTTATTATTTGATAGTTCTGCCATACTTTTTGGGTCTTCCACCATCCTGTTCTCTCCTTTTAACCTTTCTATTATTTCTTTTTGCCTAATTTTTCCATTTATGAATCTAGAACAATTTCGGTTGCTCCTTACATTTTTCGACAATGTCCTTTTCAAAGTTCTTTTCCTCTTCCTTCCTCACCTTAACATATTCATTTCTTGCTGTCTTGAAGTTTTCCTTATTTACTGGATTTCTATTTCTCCACCTTTTCCATGCCCCACCTCTTTTCTCCTTTGCCCTAGCACACCTTGCATTAAACTAATCTTTCTTTCCTTCTTCTTTAGGTCTCTATTTCGGGACATATTCCCTGACTCCTGTTTTGTATATTTCCAAAAATAAGTTATACTTCTCTTGCATCGTCTCTGAGTTTTCCATCTCCCAGTTTACGTTTTTAAATTAGTTCTTGAGATTCTCAATATCAGCCTTTGTGTAATTTAATCAGTCTCCTTTGTATGAATCATCTCTATCTTCCTTTCCCTCTTCTATATCCATTTCTAATATTACATGGTCACTCTTTCCCAATGGGCACTTATATCTTATATCATTGTTCATTTGTATACCCATTGTAAAAACTAGGTCCAATCTCGCCGGCTCGTCGTTTCCTCTGAATCTTATGCATTCCTTTACTCTCTGGTCCATCATATTGTTTATCATTAGATTCAGGAATCTTTCTCCCCAGGCTTTTTCCCCCATACCACTTTCATAATTTTCCCAGTCCACTTCTTTACAGTTGAAATCTCCTACTAATATAACTTTTCTCCTTGCTTTAACGATTCTCGTTAGACTCCTTATTGTGTCATCTATCATGCCTTTATATTCTGGATTGGTCCATGAATTTGTGTTTGGTGGCACATATGTTCCAATGATTGTTAACTCTGTTTTATTAATATGCATCTTTACATATAGTACTTCTGCTTTTCCTTCCCCACATTCCACTTGGTTTTTCACCATCTCCTTCCTTGACATTATCATGACTCTCCCTCCTCCTTTATCCCCTCTGTCTTTTCTCCATACATTATACCTATTATCCAAGTCTATTTTGATTGTCTCATTTAGTTTTGTTTCAGCCAGGCATACAATATCCGGATTGTCTTTCTTTATGTAATCTCTTAATTCTAATTTACTTGATAAAACCCCATCTATGTTCGTATACATCATCTTTAGTTTCTTGCCTTTATCACTTTTAGTTAAACTTGCTCCATTTTTTTCTCTTCCTTCTCTTTTATATACCATTTCCTGATCCTGTCTCTGAGAATTCTCCAAAAAAATGCCTTATTTTCCTCTTCTGACCTTTCATTACTTTTTTCCCTTACTGCTGCCGCCAGTTCGTTGTATCTCTTCCTTTCTTCCTCATATCTATTTTTCTTTATATATATATCCTTGCAGCCTTCTGTTTCTCTGATTTTAGTTGTTCTATATAGTATTTCTTCTGTTGCTGCCTGTGATTTTAGTAGTACCTTAATTGGTCTCTTTGTTCCTTCTTGATATGGTCTCATTCTATTTATTTCTTCTACTTCCTCTTCTAAGTTCTGCTTATCTTCGTCGTTTAGATTCTTCAGTAGGTCTTTGACTGATTTCACTTTTTCTTTTTCTCTTCTTGGTCTATATTTTGTATTTTTTTCCTTTAGTCCAAATATGATTACACTCTTCTTTTTCTCTGTAATTTCTTTAACTAGATTTTCTTTTTTGTTGAGGACTCTTATAAATTTGTTTGTCATATTTTCTTCTTTTTCTTTTAGTTGTTCTTGAATCACCTGAAAATCATCTTTATCTTTCTTATCGTGGACTCTCCAAGCTTGTACTTCTTTTTTAATCACGTTCTTTACTCTTTTCTCTTCTTCGTTTACTAGATCTTTCAGCTTCTCTTTTTCTTTCTCGGCTTTACCGAGTCCTTCTTCCATCTGCTTCTTGTAGTTAGCTTCTTCCTTTTTTCAGTTCTTCGTTTTCCACTCCTAGCCTAGCTTCGTTTTCTTCCACTTTTATTATCCTTTCTCTCAGGTTTTTAAACTTTTTCCTGTTCTTCATTCTCTTTCATTCCCATACTCTCCTTTATCCATTTATCTAATTTACGTTCAATAGTCAACACTCTCTTAAGTAGTGAAATATTCGCCGTATTGAAACCTTGAAATGCGCTCTCTCCCTCTTCGACATAGTGATCATCTTCTTTCATTCTTTACCTAGTCTCATACCTGCATTTTGATGGAATCTCTTCTTTACTCATGATTCTTTAACAGTTAATTTCATGAAAAAAAACAAGTCCACACTACTTGCTCTGGCCACTGTAAATACTATACAATAGGTACGTAGTAAAGATCAGCTGATTCTCGGAGCGACGCCACTGCATCCTTCCTCAACTGCGTCAGGTGTGTTTTGTGTGTAATTCACCTCGGTCGTGTGCTGGTCACCCAGCCAGTCTTCCCCATTATGGAGTGAGCTCAGAGCTCATAGACCGATTTTTGGGTAGGACTGGGACCACATCAACACACAACACACACCGGGAAAGCGAGGCCACAACCCCTCGAGTTACATCCCGTACCTATTTACTGCTAGGTGAACAGGGGCAACACATTAAGAGGCTTGCCCATTTGCCTCGCCGCTTACCGGGACTCGAACCCGGCCCTCTTGATTGTGAGTCGAGCGTGCTAACCACTACACTACGCGGTGTGTGTGTGTGTGTGTGTGTGTGTGTGTGTGTGTGTGTGTGTAATTCACCTCAGTTGCCTGCTGGTCACCCAGCCAGTCTTCCCCATTACGGAGCGAGCTCAGAGCTCATAGACCGATCTTCGGGTAGGACTGAGACCACATCAGCACACAACACACACCGGGAAAGCGAGGTCACAACCCCTTGAGTTACATCCCGTACCTACTATTTACTGCTAGGTGAACAGGGGCCACACATTAAGAGGCTTGCCCATTTGCCTCGCCGCTTACCGGGACTCGAACCCAGCCCTCTCGATTGTGAGTCGAGCGTGCTAACCACTACACTACGTGTGTGTGTGTGTGTGTGTGTGTGTGTGTGTGTATGTATTTACCTAGTTGTAGTTTTACAGGGCCTGGGCTTTATGCTCGTGTGGTCCCGTCTCCATATCTACACTTATCCAATTTTTCTTTAAAACTATGTACACTCTTTGCTGACACCACTTCCTCACTCAAACTGTTCCAAGTCTCAACACATCTTTGCGGGAAACTAAATTTTTTAACATCTCTCAGACATCATCTTTTCCTTAGTTTCTTACTATGTGATCTTGTGCTTCTAAAGTCATATTCTTCTCTCAGGATCAGTTTCTCATTATCCACTTCATCCATTCCGTTAATCAATTTATAAACTTGTATCAGATCCCCTCTCTCTCTTCTGTGCTCCAAGGTTGATAGATCCATAGCCTTTAGTCTCTCCTCATATGTCATCCCTTTAAATTCTGGAACCATTCTTGTAGCCATTTTTTGTAGTCTCTCTAATTTTCTTATGTGTTTCTTTTTATGGGGAGTCCACACAACTCCTGCATATTCCAATCTAGGTCTTATTTTAGTACTTATCAATTTCTTCATCATTTCCTTGTGTGTGTGTGTGTTTCATATAATTTTTGTATTGTAAAGTGTTCAAATGGTTGTGTGAACACTAAATAGTAGTTTGATGGTAACTGACATGGTGCCAACTATGGAGCTTTGGGACTCCAAGACCAAGATGAGGTGTGGCTGAGAGGTGGGCAGGCATGTAGATCAAGCAGAGCAGGGCAACCACCACCACACCCAGTCCCTGTCTTATCCAGCATTGTATCTTCCTGACATTGTCACCACCAGCTGCAAGGCCACAGTTTTGTGTTATTCACCTCTACTGGTTTAAGTAAAAGGAAAACTTTGGACTTTGTGTCATTACAGCCATAATAACAAGTGTGCATTTCCCACAGGTCTTGGTGGCTGCAATGTGTTCCGGTGGGAAGGGCGAGGACATGCCACATGGATGAGAGTGGACACCAGGCTGGAGCTCCCACCAGATACTCTTGTGTATGCTGAACTGGTCACTGAGCATCGTGGTGAACACAAGGCACAGCGGAAACTGACCACACTTCATCTTATTGATGGATTGATACTGAATGGAAAAGACATCAGAACTTTGCACATTGTGGAGAGGTCAGTGAGCCCCCTCTTAAGTTTTGGTCTTACTTTTTTTTCTTTTTATGCAGGAGGGGCAACTGACCAAGGGTAACAAAAAAATGGGAAAAAAAGGTCCACTGGGTTGCCATTTCCCTTAAAGATAAAGTATGTTATCCAAAATTCAGGGACAAATGTCTTGAAACCTCCCTCTTAAAAGAAGTCAAGTCATAGGAAGATGGAAATACAGAGACAGGCAGGGAGTTCCAGAGTTTATCAGTGAAAGGTATGAATGATTGAGAATACTGGTTAACTCTTGTATTAGAGAGTTGGACAGAATAGGGGTGAGAGAAAAAAGAAAGCCATGTGCAGTGAGGCTGTAGGAGGAGGGAAGGCATGCAGTTATCAGTGTCATTGAAAAGGAGGGGATAGTTGTCTGGAAGCTTGTGTTGAGTTGATAGATGGAAGAATTGAAACCTTTCTTCTCTGTTCCACACCCTTGTGGTCTCTTGTCCACCTCGTTTGCCTCGGTTACCTGCCTGGGACCTTTCTCTGGTCCTTCGATCCTTGTTACGTCCTCCTTAAAGCGGCGTCACACTAGCACTTTTCCATCTTCTTTTTCCGTCAATTTTGTGACGACTGTCAACTTTTGCAGACGGTGGCCGTCACACACAAGTTTGCTTCCGCCTTTGCCGCACTTGTCAATTGTAAACAAACATGGGTCCTCATTCACCCCAGCAAGCTGCGGCTTCTTTGCACCTTATAATGTAATCAATCAGCTGTTCTGTGATCCCAAAGGCAACGGTGACCTCTAATACTCTCTATGAGAAATTCGTCAGTGTGTTTTGTCCACTGCTCATCTTGGCCAGCTACTTGGAAGTTGCCTTGGAAATATTCAAAAGCATCGCACATTCACACTCCCCTGGAAATGTACACAAACAACTGAGGAACTTTTCATTGCTAGGCTAGAAGAAAAAAAAATATGTATACAAACATATATATTCACCAACTCATTTTAATTTCATGCCATGATAATAGCATTCTTCCGTTTAACAAAAAAATATTTTTTTAATAAAAGTGTTGATTAGAAACCATAGTTCTTATTTTGACTAAAAATTGGCACTAGACGAAAACGATGCGTTCCGTCTGACTCAAGACGACGGAAAGAGTTGACGGAAGAGTAAAAAGACGACGTAAATTGCCTGAGACGACGGAAAAAGTGCTAGTGTGACGCCGCCTTTATGAGCCCTTGCGGTCAGCCTCACTGAGGGATGTCTCGTTTAAGACCGTGTTTCTTCTGGCGCTCGCATCAGCTCATTGGGTTAGTGAGCTTCATGGCCTGTTGGCTGAGGTGTGTCACTCCAAGGGATGGACGTCCATGACCTTTTCCTTTGTCCCTGATTTCCTAGCTAAGACTAGCTAAGTTTAGGGCTAGCATTCATTTGATGAATTCACAATTCCTTCTCCATGATCTTGTTGGGGAGGATGAGGTAGACCTCCTTCTTTGTCCGGTTCGGGCGGTCCGTGAGTAGGTATCTTCACAGGACTAGGAATTGTCGGCTGTCCTGCTCTAGGTTGTTGGTCACAGTTTCGGATTCCAGATGAGCTGTCCACCCTCATACCTTGTCTAAGTGGATTTGTCAGGTGATTCGGAGGGCCTATGTGAGTGTCTTGGAGGAGGAGTCGCACCTTCTGAAAGTGAACGCACATGAGGTTCGGGCTGTTGTGACCAGTGTTCTCTTTAGCAAAGTTAAGAGTCTGGACTTGGTCCTCAAGGCTGGCACGTGGAAGAGTATGACCATCTTTGCCTCCTTTTACCTAAGAGTTGTTACTTATAGGTATTTAGATACTTTTTCCCTTGGGCCGATAGTTTCAGTGCTGAGGGTTGTTCACTGATGCTGGTTTAGTTTCATTCAAGTTTTTCCTTGTTGTCAGCAACAAAATTTACAGATAAATTATTTTCCTTGTTTTTGGGTATTTTGGAGATCGTGTCTGCTATCTTCGGGATTCTGTTACACCCTCCCACCTATACTTGGGAATCTGGCATACGTAATTACATATGGGTAATTAGTATATGTAACAACAAAATAGTTTTTTTAAAGTAAAAACTTTTTTTTGTGAATATACTTACCCATATGTAATTACATAGTAAGAGGTTCCCTTCCTCCCTCCCCTCTGTGTTTCTGTCAATTTTGGCAGAAAGGATCTGAGATATGGTTGGCCAGCTGGGCTGGTGGTTCCCGGTGCACATGCGCACGGAGGTGATGTGGAACTTCTATAGGCATGATCTCTATATATAGAGGTGCAGTTTGTTTTTCTGTGCTGAGTGTGGGAATAATGGCATATAGGCATGTGTAATTACATATAGGTAAGTATATTCACAAAAAAAAGTTTTTACTTTAAAAAACTATTTTCTAGGAACAGACTGATTATAGAGAAACTTCCAGCATGAAGGAAAGGTAGAAGTTGATAGGCATAATTAAAAGAGTTTGGCTAGGCAAGGTGTAAGCACAGAAGCACAGTTTTTGAGAAAAATAGGAAGGACCCCATCAGGTCCATGAACCTTCTGAGGGTTTAGGCCAGCGAGGGCAAGAAAAACATCATTATGAAGAACTTTAATTGAAGGTATTAAATAGTCAGGGGAAGGGACAAGCCCAGAATCATCCAAGGTGGAGCTGTTAGCAAAGGTTTGAGAGAAGAGTTCAATTTTAGAGACAGATGAGATGGCAGTGGTGCCATCAGGATGAAATAAAGAAGGGAAAATAATGAAGTAAAGTTATTGGGGATATTTTTGGCCAGATGCCAGAAGTCTCAAGGGAAGATTGGAGTTTGAAAGATTTTGACATTATCATTTTATGAAGAAGTGTTTGGCAAATTGACTTGGCATGATTCTGGGTAGAAATGTACATTGTATGAGATCCAGGTGATGAAAGGCTCAAGTACCTCTTGTGGGCAAGCTATCTATCATGTATAGCATGAGAACAAGCTGTGTTAAACCAAGGTTTAAAAAGTTTAGGTTGAGAAAAAGAGTACACCTCCATGCTAGACACTATCACCTCTGTTATGCGTTCAGCACACCGAGATGGGTGTCTGACATGAAAAAACAATAATTGTTACAGGGAAGATGAGCATAATAGCTCCTCAGATCTCCCCAACTGGCAGAGGCAAAATGCTAGAGGCACTTCTGTTCTGGGGGATCATGAGGAGGGATTGGAGAAATAGGGCAAGATACAGAATTGAGATAGTGATAGGAGGAGTCTAACGAAGAAGAGAAGGTAACAGCATAAGCAGAAAGATTAGAGATAAGGAAGAGATCAAGAATGTTGGTCATATCTTCAAGTTGGTCAGAAATATGGATAGGGTGTTGGCACCAGTTGCTCTAGGTCATGGAGGAGAGCAATATTGAAGGCTAGTTTACCAGGAGAGGAAAGCCAAAGCTGATGGTGAACATTGAAATCTCCGAGGATGGAGATCTCCATGAAAGAATAGAGGGATAGAATGTGCTCCACTTTGGAAGTTAAATAGTCAAAAAATTTACTATAGTCAGAGGAGTTAGAGGAGAGATAGACGGTACAGATAAATTTAGTTAGAGACTGACTATTGAGGTAAAGGTAGATGGTGGAGAACTCCAAAGATTGAAGAGTGTGGGCACGAGAGCAAGTTAAGTTGTTGCGCACATAGACGCAACATCCAGCTTTGGAATGCAAATGTGCTCCACTTTGGAAGTTAAATAGTCAAAGAATTTACTATAGTCAGAGGAGTTAGAGGAGAGATAGACGGTACAGATAAATTTAGTTAGAGACTGACTATTGAGGTAAAGGTAGATGGTGGAGAACTCCAAAGATTGAAGAGTGTGGGCACGAGAGCAAGTTAAGTTGTTGTGCACATAGACGCAACATCCAGCTTTGGAATGCAAATGAGGATAAAGAAAGTAGTAGGGAAGAGAAAAGTTGCCTCAGACAGCTGTGTTTCAGTGAGGAAAAGAAGATGAGGTTTAGTAGAGTAGAGGTGGTGTTCTACAGATTGAAAATTAGATCTAAAACAGTGGTTCTTAACCTGGGGTACCTGTACCCCCAAGGGGTACGAAACCTTAAACCTAGGGGTACGAGACATGGTAGCCAGTGCAATGGTACCGTATATTTACCATGACAAAGCAAAACATATTTTCCTAATTTTCCTCTTACTATAAGTCTCAATTTTTTAAGTTAGTATTAATGTGTTGGTGTATTATGTAGTATTACTCATAATTACTGTTATAACATGCATTCATTGAATCCTACTAATTGACACTTCATTTGAAATTTTAAAAAAAGTGCCTTTGTTCAGTAATTAAGAAATCTAATAATTTCTCAGCAAGGTTTTTATCACTAATCCTTTTCATATGTTTATGTAGTGTTTATATTGGAGGGGGTACGAGAAATTTTTCTGAGATATCAAGGGGTACGGGCACTGATAAAGGTTAAGAACCACTGATCTAAAACCATGAATATTGCTGAAGTGAATGAAAAAGTTGAGGGAGGGGTCAAGACATTTTTCGTTGCTACCAGGAGAGCAGTCCGACATGGAAACATTTATAATAATAATAATGATAATAATTATAATATAGTTGTGATGATAAAGATAGTCAGAAAAAAAATGTATTTTAAGATCATAGCAGTATGTTGATAGAGATAGAGTGTGGATAAATGCATAGATACAAACATTGAGTGATACATAATTTTCTAAGTACATGAGTCAGGCTATGATACAACAGCATAAGACATTTTCAAAATAGGTTCTAAGGGGAAGGGGATTTAATAGAAAAGAAAATAAACTTACAGAACAATAATTTATGGTCTTAAGCACTAGATGAGTGAAAAAAATTCAGAAGTTAAATTACTCAAATATTCATCAACCTACCAGAAGTTCTTATGGAAGGGGACTGCCCTTCCAAACAATAAGTTTTACCCTCCCTTGCCCTCCCACACCATCATCTATATATGGCATGAATTATTATTATGAATTATTATTATTATTATTATTATTATTGTTATTATTGTTATTATTGTTATTATTATTATTATTATTAACATCATCATCATCATCATCATCATCATCACTATCATTATTATTTACATATGTGAAACTTCATGTCTTTCCCTCATTTTCTTAACTTTTAAAAGTTTGTGTAGTAGGTCAACATACCCAAAATTTATGTTTCAATTTATTTAACACTCGCAAATCCAGCAGCGTGTTGTTAGGTAGACAATGAGTCTTGATCCAGCATCCCACATCCTCAAGGCTTCTTCACTACCATAGCAAGTGTTACTGTTCACTCATATTTATGTTTCACTAATCTTTCATGGTATTGAAGCAGGTTGTCTGGTAAAGAGAGGCACATGGCCTTCTGCTGAAGGTAAAATTGTTAAAATAATTCACTGGCTGTAAGGAAGAGTATATAAGCCTGGTATAATGGCAGATGTATAAAAGCTAAGAGGGAAAATGATAAGGCTTGGAAGAAATTAAAAAAGCAGAGAAATGAAAGCAACAAACAGCAGTATAATGATGCGAGAAGTGAATGTATTAGAGTAAGGAGAGATGAAGAAAGAAACTTTGAGATAGATGTGGTGCAGAAAAGTGAAGATGAACCCAAGCTTTTTTACAAGTATATAAATGGTAAAATGAAGAATAAGGAAACAATAGAAAAAATTGTTATAGGAAGGAAGAAATACTAAACAGCAGAGGAAATGAGTGAAATAATGAAAGAGAGTTTTAAGACTGTTTTCACTGAAGAAGAGGATTTTATAGAACCAAATAGAACATTGCATTGTTAAGGCTTACAAGAAATCATAGTGCACAAAGAAGAAATTGGAAGACTACTAGAAAATTTGGAGGTTAGAAAAGCGATGGGATTGGATAGTGTGTCAGGCTGGGCACTAAAGGAATGTAAAGATCAGTTGTTAGAACCAGTTTGGGAAATGGTTACAAGCTCATTAAAGAAGGGAGAGTACCTTTGGAATGGAAGAGAGCTACTATAATCCCAATATTCAAAGGAGGAAAGTCAACTGAGCCATTAAATTACTGACTGGTGTCACTTACAAGTGTTGTGGGGAAGATGTGTGAAATTGTTATCCAAGAAAAATGGTTTAAATATCTGGAAGAAAAACAAAGTTGTATTGAACAGACAGTTTAGGTTCTGGACAGGTAGGTCATTTGTGTCAAATTTATCAAGTTTCTACTCAAGAGTAGTAAAAGGACTGGAGAGCAGAGAAAGATGGATGGACACTGTGTACCTGGACATTAAAACTCATTTGATAAAACCCCTCATAACAGATTACTTTGGAAATTGGAGAACATAGGAAGACTGAGAGGAATAATATTAGATTGAAAAAGGATATAAGAAAATTAGAACGGATCCAGAGGATAGATACAAAGATGGTGCCGGAATTAAAGGACCTAACATATGAAGAAAGGCTGAAGGAAATGTGACTTCCAATTTTACAAAATAGAAGAGAAAGAGAGAAGCTAATAACACTGTATAAAATAGTTAATGGCATTGAAAAGATAGACATGCAAGACCTGGTACTGGTGACAGATGGAGCTGGAAGGACAAGAGGACTTGCAAAGAAGATCAGGAAGAGGCAGTGTGTGAAGGATATTGGAAAATAGTGTTCCACATAGAACAGTGTAAAAGTGGAATGCTTTGAATGATGAAGTTGTTGCATCACATGATGTGCATAGCTTTAAGGAAAAAATCAGATAAATGGAGATGTGGAGACAGGACACTGTGAGCCCTGCTCAAACCCTGTACAATACAAGTAGGTAAATAGAGACACACACTCTTTGACAGAGAGCAGATGTGGAACAGCTGATCTCCTGTAAACAAACCAGCAATCACCAAATTTACCTAGAAACGTATTATAAGGAAATAAGGCTATGTATTAGTGCAAGGTCCTTTCTCCATACAGTAAAAAAAGGATTCTAAAGAGGTGAACATCCATGAAAATTACAGTCATGGCTTTTGCTTTAAATGACAGAGAGATGTGGGGATCACCTTTTCAGGGATTTAGTGAAGATAAGAACAAGGAACTGCAAGTAGAAATGCAGATTAGAAAAATTAACCTTATGGAGAGTAGAGTAAGTGACTTGATGGAAAGAGTGATCAACTTGCAAAAGAGGCAACATGATATGGAAGAAGAGAACAAAGTGCTGAAAACTCAGTGTGCTGAGCTAAAAGATACACAAACGTATAGAGTTAGTAAAGAAAAAGGAAAATGAAGTGATAGAAATGAAAGGTTGAACATCTTGAATGGAAAAGGAAAGAGAGGTGGAAAAATTTAGTTTTAAAAGAAGTCATGGAAGCACAAATGAAAGAAAGGATAAACCTAACCCAAGAGATAGTGAAGGTAATCAAACAAAAGGAATGAATGGTAAGGGATACAGTGGACAATATGAAAAGTATAGTTATCTTTGGCTTGAATGAAGAAAAGGAACCTGTAAAATCAAGGAGGGAGAAAGAATAAGAAAAGGTAGTTAAGGATGTTGTAAGAAGTGTTCAGGGAGAAGGTGAGGATTGGGTGATTGAAATTGAGGAAGTACATAGACTAGGGAAATATACAGATGGAGGGAGAAGACCACTGAAAGTCAAATTTAGAGCACAAGCAACAGCATCAGAGATGATACCACATGCATGGAGACTGGACAAGACAGAACAATACAAGAAAACTAGGATAAAATGGAACATGAATGAGAAGGAGAGAAAAAGATTAACAAACTTATAAGAGAGGCAAATGAAAAAATGAGAACAAATTGGAGGAAGAGAAGAAAAAGTTTTACTGTAAGGTCAATGATGAGATGAGGAAATGGTATCTGACAAGGAAAGAATAAGAAGAGTCAGTAATGTAAGTTAAATGTTCAGTTGTATGCACAAACATAAATGGAATGATATCAATGCTGCATGAAACTAATAATTATATTAAGATAAAGCAGCCAGACATCACAGGTATTACAGAAACTGAACTAAATGATCCAGCAGAAAATATAAATATTGGAGATGGAAATTATAATGTGTGGTTAAGATCTAGGAATAGTAAGAAAGAAGTTGGAGTGATGCTACTGAACAAGAGGAATGTAGCAGTGGAAAGTCTAGAGACAGGAGAAAGTATGGCAGAAGTAATTAAAATAAAGATAAAAAGGAAAGGGAAAAGGAAAAAGATATTTTACCGTAGCATATGTACCACCAAAAACTAATGCATGGAATCAAGATATGTATAAAGAAATGTTGAGAGATATGGGAAATTGTTTTTGAAAGAAAATTGCATGAAAGTAGGAATGTAACACTTATGGGTGACTTCAGTTGCAAGGTGGTATGCTGGGAAAACTGGAGTACACAAGGAGAAGAAGAGTCTTGGGGATATACACTATGAAACCTAATAATTATTATTACTATGACACAGTAGATTGGGGAAACTACAAGAGTTGGGAGGAAATGAGGAGGCATCGAGGCTTGAGCTATTGTTTACAAAAGAGATTGAAATCATTGAAGAAATAAATTATCAGTAAAAGCAACCATTTATTAATTGAGTTTTGCCTGGACAGTGGCTCAACAGTAAACAGGAACAAACTTCACAAAAATGGAAGATATAATTGCAGAAAGAAAGACTTCACAAAGTTTGGGAAATACTTCGCAGAAGTTGATCGAAACCAACTGTACACAGCAAATAATGTACAGGGAAAGTGGGAAATATTTGTGAACATTTGTAATGAAGGGGGTAACAGATATGTTCCCAAAATCAGATCCATTGAAGGGGAGAGAAAAGATGAATGGTGTAACACAAGACGTAAATTAGCAAAAGTGAAAAAGGAAACAGCATGGAATAAATAGATGGAGAAAAAGAGGACATAATAATTAGGAAGAATTTAAAGTAGTAAGAAATTAATGTATGGGTGGTGTAAAGAAACTCAGGGAGAGCAGGAGCACTTTATTTCTCTTACGTTTTGCCCATAGGGCCTCTTCAGAGAGAATGACATAGGCAGGTGTTGATGATTGCTGGTATAAAATACCCACACTGGCTATGGTGGCCCGTTCTGTTCTTGTCTCTCTCCTTAGCGGCGCTGGTGCCACTTTTTCTTGGCATTCTGACTGTGGTCATTGTCGGAAGAGTCGCTGGTCTTGGTGGAGCTCTTCAACATGTCGGCAATGAGTTTTTCGCAGCTTGGGAAGTAGTTCTTCGTGGGAGGTGCTTCATCGTGGCTGAGCGAGGTGTCTCACTGCCACAGGCTCATGCCCTTGGTGGTTGTGGCAGTGTCAGTGGTGGTCTTTTTCATATTCTTTGCTTGCCGGCCTTTTTTAAGTGCAGGGGAAGCAGTGGTGTGGTGTGGCTATGTAGGCTTCTGTTGGTGCCTACCACATCCACGACTTCGTTCTCTTCCTCTTCCTCCTCGGTGCCCGTTCCCTCCTCCATACGGTCTTCATGGCGAGGTTCTTCTTTGGGCGGCTGGCGTCTTCTCTGCGTCTTCTGAGCGCGATGGCATGTGGTGGTGAAAGCTTCCTCAGGGATGCTAATGGCAGGCAGCCCGTAATGCTTCAGCAGAAGCGGTATCAAGGTCTGCAGGCAGCGGGTGTCGTTGCCTGCGAGCACTTGTGCCGTGCAGTTGCAGGCTTTCATCTTGAACTCCGCTTCTGCTGCTTTCCTGGCCCTGGGAGACGATTAAGGGCGGGGAGGAGGGCATTCCTGGTTGCCTTCCCTGGTGACCTCTCTGGCCTCTGGTCCCTTCTTCCCCTTGAAGGTGGTGAAGGTGGCGTTGTCTTCTTCTCGGGGTAGCACTTTCCTGAAGGATCTCTTCAGGCCAGAGTAGTGAACAAAAAAGTCTTTGTTGGCTACGGAATCACGAATGAAGCCGTAGCCAGACTTCCTGTTGTACCACTTGAAGGTACCCTGGTGTTGTTGAGCTGCCATCGCGGAGGTGTTCACTCTCTCGCTTGCCTGAGAGGAATGACACAGGCAGGCAGGTAGAGCAGTATATATATATACATGTCAGGAGAATCACGCCGCTGTGTGCTGGAGAATGGAGCGCGCAGATTGGTTGATTTCGGGAGGCCTCCCAGTCGCCCTGATGGTGAGCTGCGCCGCTGCACGGGAAAGGCAAACAAATCCTTCCCTGTGGTTTGTTGTTCTCTCCGTCGTGATGTATGTGGCCTCGACTTTTTCTTTCCTTCTTCCTTAATCCTTTTCGCAGAGTTGTCACCTCCGTCTAGTTAGGAAGGTGCCCTGCGTCCCTGGCATGCACCACTAGTGAGTTAGATGTTCTGTGGCGGCGCATGTCGTTTTTGTGTTCGTAGATCTCCTCTTTATCCCCCGTTCTGTTTCACCAATGTATGAGGAAGGGCACCCACTGCACGGGATCCTGTAAATGATGCTGTTCTCATTTGTCTTCCGCTGTTGGTTGTTGGTAACGATGTCTTTTGCCCTCTTTCCTGCACAGTGGACTACTCGTAAACTGGCCCTGGCGAGGAGACGGGATATCGGTGCCGTTTTCTTGGAGTACGGCACGACCAGGAAATTGTTTTCCCTTTTCATTGGGTTTTCATTTCTTTTCCAGATCTCTTCCACTTTTCGTTTTAGTTTAAGAAGCAAGTCTGCTGGGTACATTAATCTTTTAAAGGCTTCCATGATGTATGTACACTCGTCGTTTAGAAACTCCTCACTGCACACTCTAAGGGCACGCAAGAAGAACCCAATCACTATGCCCGATTTTGTTTTTATATCGTGTTGTGAAAGGAAATGAACGAAATCGTCCTTGTTGGTGGGTTTTCTGTAGACGGAGAACCTTGCTTTTCCATTTTTTCTGTGAATCAATGTATCTAGAAATGGTAACACTTCATTTGTTTCCTCCTCCACTGTAAATTGTATGTGTTCATTCACCTCGTTGAGATTCATTCCCCATCACATGTACCAAATATTCACTTTCAAGCATTTCCATGTATAGGGAAGTCATAACAGCACCAATGGGGGAACCCATGGCTAAACCTCTATGCTGAACATATTCCTGGTCACCGAACGCAAAGCACCCGAACTTCACACACAGAGACACTAATATTATGTAATCCGCCTTGTTCACTGGTAAAGACACTTTCACTAACACCTTCGATCACTTTTTGCACTGCCTTCATGGCTCCAGCTACTGGAGCTCACTACCCCCCACACCTCAACAAAAAACTTAGAGAGGAAGAACGACTACAGAAGGAGAGGTGCTTTGCGTTCGGTGACCAGGAATATGTTCAGCATAGAGATTTAGCCATGGGTTCCCCCCTTGGTGCTGTTATGGCTTCCCTATACATGGAAATGCTTGAAAGTGAATATTTGGTATGTGTGATGGGGAATGAATCACTATGGTTTTGTTACGTTGATGACATACTAGTGATAATGCCATCAGATACCAACGTCAGCGACAAAATCAGCAAGCTCAACGAGGTGAATGAACACATACAATTTACAGTGGAGGAGGAAACAAATGAAGTGTTACCATTTCTAGATACATTGATTCACAGAAAAAATGGAAGAGCAAGGTTCTCCGTCTACAGAAAACCCACCAACAAGGACGATTTCGTTCATTTCCTTTCACAACACGATATAAAAACAAAATCGGGCATAGTGATTGGGTTCTTCTTGCGTGCCCTTAGAGTGTGCAGTGAGGAGTTTCTAAACGACGAGTGTACATACATCATGGAAGCCTTTAAAAGATTAATGTACCCAGCAGACTTGCTTCTTAAACTAAAATGAAAAGTGGAAGAGATCTAGAAAAGAAATGAAAACCCAATGAAAAGGGAAAACAATTTCCTGGTTGTGACGTACTCCAAGAAAACGGCACCGATATCCCGTCTCCTCGCCAGGGCCAGTTTACAAGTAGTCCACTGTGCAGGAAAGAGGGCAGAAGACATCGTTACCAACAACCAACAGCGGAAGACAAATGAGAACAGCATCATTTACAGGATCCCGTGCAGTGGGTGCCCTTCCTCATACATTGGTGAAACAGAACGGGGGATAAAGAGGAGATCTACGAACACAAAAACGACATGCGCCGCCACAGAACATCTAACTCACTAGTGGTGCATGCCAGGGACTCAGGGCACCTTCCTAACTAGACAGAGGTGACAACTCTGCGAAAAGGATTAAGGAAGAAGGAAAGAAAAACAGTCGAAGCCACATACATCATGACGGAGAGAACAACGAACCACAGGGAAGGATTTGTTTGCCTTTCCCGTGCAGCGGCACAGCTCACCATCGGGGCGACTGGGAGGCCTCCCGAAATCAACTAATCTGCGCGCTCCATTCTCCAGCACACAGCGGCGTGATTCTCCTGACATGTATATACAGGCAACCCCCGTTTAACGAAGGGATTACGTTCCTAAAAAACACTTTGTTAAGCGGAACTTCGTTAAGCAAACCGATTATATCAAGTATAACCCCTGATTTGAACTTCCATTGAGAGTAAGCAAAGCGAGAGTGCATCATAGTACAATAAAAGGTTTAATGAAAGTAAAAATTATGAAGTTAAACATTTAGGTAGTTTAATTTAAGTCATTATAATGTACACTAATGTATGTATGTACGTAACTTTATAATGTTGATGATCTTAACTTTATGAAGGGAGGGAAAGTGAAACGGGAAATACACTAACCGGCAACCTGTGGAATGTAAACAAAGTGCGCATCATGGTACTGCATACAAAACTTATGTACCACATTTCCACAAGGCTTTCCATTTTATCCATTGTAGAGTCACAGGTTCTGGTGGTTCTTTTAGCTTGCAAGGAAGATGAGGTCTCACTAGCCTTCTTAATAGAGTATCTTGACTTGAAAATAGTAGACAGTAGATGGAGTCAAGCCATAGTGGGAAGCAATGTTATTAGTTTTCTGGCCTTTCTCTTGTCTGTGAATAATACCCAGCTTCACTTCGAGAGTAAGACACTTCCTGGTCTTCTTAGGAACGTTAGGCCACATTGCAGGGTGTTTTGGTGGTAAGTTGAACTAAGGAAGATGAGCTGCTGGTGACGCTGTTATGTTTTGACTGGGTAGTGAGTGGTGTGTGTGATCTTGATCTTGATCTTGATGCTACAGGTGACACAGAATTTCTTCTGAGTCAGGCCTTTGTATCGGCAGAGCCTGTGTTGTCCACGAGAGGCTTGATCTTGATCTTTGTTCTATAGGTGTCTCAGGATTTCTCCTGAGGCAGGCCTTAGTACCAGCAGCTCCTGATGTATTCAAAAGCCTGTCAGCTTGCATGATACAGTGGGGCTTTCAAATTTGGAAAAAATTTACCTGGATAAAACTTCGTTAAAGCGAGTTTGATGTTCGTTAAACGAGCAGATGGTATTAAAATGAAACCTTCGTTATAGCGAAATTTCGTTGTGTGAACCTTCGTTAAACAGGGGTTGCCTGTATATACTGCTCTACCTGCCTGCCTGTGTCGCATTCCTCTCAGGCAAGCGAGAGAGTGAACACCTCCGCGATGGCAGCTCAACAACACCAAGGTACCTTCAAGTGGTACAACAGGAAGTCTGGCTACGGCTTCATCCGTGACTCCGTAGCCAACAAAGACTTCTTTGTCCACTACTCTGGCCTGAAGAGCTCTTTCAGGAAAGAGCTACCCCGAGAAGGAGACAATGTCACATTCACCACCTTCAAGGGGAAGAAGGGACCAGAGGCCAGAGAGGTCACCAGGGAAGGCAACCAGGAACGCCCTCCTCCCCACCCTAAATTGTCTCCCAGGGCCGGGAAAGCAGCAGAAGCGGATCTCAAGATCAAAGCCTGCATCTGTACGGCGCAAGTGCTCGCAGGCAATAACACCCACCGCCTGCAGACCTTGATACCGCTTCTGCTGAAGTACAATGGGCTTCCTGCCATAAGCATCCCAGAAGAAGCCTTCACCACCACACGCCACCGCACCCAGAAGACGCAGAAAAAACGCCAGCCGCCCAAGGAAACACCTAAAGAAGATCTGCACCACGAAGACCGTATGGAGGAGGGAACAGTCAACGAGGAGGAAGAGGAAGAGAACGAGGTCGTGGACGTAGTAGGCACAGACACAAGCTCAACACAGCCACACCACAGACCTGCCTGTCCACACCACTGCTTCCCCCTCACCTAAAGAAGAAGGCTGGCAAACAAATGGAATAAAAAAAGCAACCCCAGATGCTGCCACAACCACCAAGGACATGAGCCAGTGGCAGTGGGATACCTTGTTCAGCCAGGATGAAGCACCGCCCACCAAGAATTACTTCCCAAGCTGCGAAGAGCTCATTGTCGACATGATGAAGAATTGTTTCAAGACCGGCAATTCTTCTGACAATCAACACAGCCAGAACACCATGAAGAAGCGGCACCAGCGCCGCTAAGAAGATAGAATCAGGACCAGAATGGGCCACCATAGCCCGTGTGGGTCTTTTATGCCCACAATCATTAACAGCAGCAGCCTGCCTGTGTCATTCTCTCTGAAGAAACCCTATGGGCGAAACGTAAGAGAAATAAAGTGCTCCTGCTCTCCCTGAGTTTCTTTACACTACCCACCCACCAATCTGTTCTACAATATTACAAATGAATGTGTCCAAACACTAAGAGAGGAATAAAGGAACTATGAGAAAGATGTAGTTAACAAATGCAAAAATGAGCCAAAACTCTTATTGATATGTTAATAAGAAAATTAATAAAAGCAAACAATAGATATATTAAAAGTTGATAATGTCACATATGAGGATGCAAGATCACAGGTGAAAATGATGAATAAGTGCTTCTAATTGGCATTCATCAGATAAATTAAGTTTGAAGGAGCAAGAACAGGATACAAGGACAAGGAAATGAGGGAGATCCATGTGGAAATCAAAGAAATCAAGATAATGATTTGTGAATAAGGCTCAGCGACCAGATGGGGTGTCAAATTGGATACTGAGGGAATGTAATGAGCAACTGGCAGAGATATTACATAAAGTCATAGTATGTTCTTTTAAGGAAGGAAAAGTTCTTTTAGATTGGAAAAAGGGGCAATATTGTACCAGTTTCCAAGGGAGGTAATAAAAGAAGAACCACTGAACTACAGACCAGTGTCCCTAATAAAGGAAAATGGATGGAGTCACAGAGTCACATAGATTAACAACAATTTGGTTTCAGAAGTGGAAGAACTTGTGTCACAAACTTACTGAGTTTTTACAGTAGAGCAATAGATGTAATTTGGGAGAGGGACAGATAGGCAGATGGTTTTTACTTGAATCTAAAAGAAAAGGTTATTTTGATCACATAGAAAATTGTTACTCTTCCAGTAAAACAAAATTATGAACAAACATTTTTGCATTTTCATCCATCAGCTACAGTTTTCTCATATAGGAACTTTTTGCTGGATGGATAATGTATAGGAATTTTCTTTGTAGAGTTTTTGTTCCATTTATAATTTTGTTTCCATAGGCACAAGTACTTGAAAAAGTTTGCTACAGCTGTGAGCAAGACAAGCCGGCCAGACCTTGCCCCAATCAGATGCAAGGAACTGTACAAGTCTGAGGCTGTCCATGAGATTCTTCAGCCTCCAAGGTAACATTGTAGCTGTAACCTTCTCACTTTCAGATTTGCTTTGTTAAGTCATATATTCTCTATTTATACATCAGGCCAACAATCTCACATAGGCTGACCCAGAGAAGGCACCACATACACCCCACTGTAATCCCCTGGTGTATAGGAATGGTTCATGAATCACCCTACTACACCCCAGGAGCTTAGACTTAGCATAGCTACCCACATACAATCACAGATAAGCTTGACTCCATACACTGTTCTATTCCTGTGCCTCTTCATAACGAGATTGTTTCCTACCTCACACCTATTCCATTCCTGAGACAAGAGCAAATGCAAGACCCAACACTGCTTACTTGTTTATCCCTGCCCTTTCATAATAAGACCATTTCCTTAGATTCTAACTATCTATGATTTCTTTGCCTGCCAGACTGAGCCACCGGATGATGAAGGGTGGCCCTGTTCCTCGGCGAGTGTTTGTCCAAGTGGAGGCAAACTCAGATCGGGAGGCTCATTACATAGTGCCCACAGGGATCCTCTTCCTCAAGGCTACCAAGGGTGAGGTGCTTCACACAATGCTATCTCAATGCTATCTCTTTCATGTATGCCTAAGTATGCAGCACCATTTACATGAAGAAACTTTTCTTATTCACTTTTCTTTACACCAACAACCTCAGGATTGTCAATAGTCACAATGCTATCTTAACATCTTCAATATGATGACATATCTCATGCATCAAGGTTCATCTGTACAGCCATTAGATAATGTACCTTTCATGTCACTCTCATATATATCTTCCTGTGATGGCTGTGTATCTTGCTTGGCATTCTAGGCAGAGCATTTAATTTCTTACATGCCTTACTTGGAACTAAGCTCCACCTACTTCTGCTGTCAACCAAGCATTAAATAATAAATAACTAAATGCTGCCCATATTTTAACACTCCCAATTCACTCCATTCCACCACTTCTGTCACTCACTGTGTCTCTGTCCTTGGTAACAAGTCACCTGTATTGCATATATTTCTTTCCTTTTTGATCATGGATAACCTTTCTGATGACAGTAATGGGGATGAATATACCCAAGACATGGAGGACAGTGCTGATGACAATGACTCCTTGGGTGATGTTGAACTTGACATTTCTGAGGTAGAATTGAGAGGTTGAGGGTGGTTGGAGATTGAGAGCAGATGTGTTTTCTGACAGGCATCCTGAAGCTCTTCCCCCTTTTACTTTCTCAGTTTTGTGGTCTGATTCCTGCACTGGGGGATTTGTTTGTTATGTCTTTTTCAGATGTTTTCAAGCTTTTCTCTGATGATGAGTTGGTAGAAAGGTTATGTACATAGGGAATGAGAGGGCTGTGAAATACTTCACTGCACACCCTGAAAAAACAAGGTCATGTGAACAGTATTATTTGGCATCCAGAAGCACTGGATATGTACACATTCCTAGCTCTTATCATGGTAATGGCTATTCATAGAATGATGTATAACTGGAGCACTGACATGCAGCTTTCTGGCTTGGCTGTGTTTTGTAAAGAAGTAATGTCAAGAAACCATTTCTTTAGTATTATAAAATTTCTCAGATAATCTGCAGCAGGCCTTTTCAGAAAGAATTGTCTAGCAAGACGAATTGAGCCGTACCTAGACTTGTTATGTGAATGTTGCTGGAGTGTAGTTTTGGATGAGGCTTTGATCTTGTGGAAGGGAAGACTTAGCATTTCACCAGTACATGAAAAAGGCCAAGCTTTGGTGTGAAGGTGTTTGTCGCCTCTCCATGTAATAAACAGTGGAGGAGGTATTCATGGAATTTCATGCTATACTAAGGAAATGATACATTTGCTCTTGATGACCCAAATGCTTCCCATCTTATTATATCAGAGATGATTATTGTAAGAATTCTTGGTGACCTACTTGATGAAGGCAGACACATAACTGATAACTAGTACACCAGCCTGAAATTATCTGACTATTTGGAAACTTGAGCAATATTGCTGATGGGTGTAATCACACAACAGAGAGACCTGGCCAAGATAGTGCAACAAGAACAACTTGAAAAAATCAGGCTTTGTTTGCAAGAAAGGAAATACTTTGTTTGTGAAATGGCAAGACAAGAGAGAAATCTATATCTCTTGTCTACCAATTATGAAGCAAATATTGTGGAGAAAACAGAAACATACTTTAGTGGGAAAACATTATTTTCAGTAAGCCACTGCAGCTAGACAAGAACAATAAGGAAATGGGAAGTGTTGAAGAGGAGGTTGGCAAACTTTTCAGTTCTAGGGCCAAATTAAAGAAATATTACGCTCTTATAATGCCACATACTATATTAACCCAAAATGATAAATATTCCATTTACAAAATAAAATGCTTTTAAAGAAAAAGCTACTCTCCCTTGCATATGCACATCTGTTGGAAGAAAATAAAATGCTCTTAATATTATTTGGGAGTGTTTATTAAATTTCTCTTAAATTTACTAACATTTGTCAGACTGCATGAATTCCTTTGACAGACTGCATGTAGCCCATGGGCCATAGTTTATCCACTCCTGGTGTAGACTATGCAGATCAAATGCTGGAGCCTTTTGAAAGCCATAGGAAGAGTTTAGCAAGGTTCAAGAAGTTAGGCATTCATTTCATGTTCAGGATGTTGCTAAATTTACTCATTGTCTATAAGACTGCACACAGCAACACCAGTGTAGAGTTTTTCACATATATTAGGGACTTGTGAAGAGCTGCTGCTCCAACACAATCTTGGTGCTCCAGCACTTGCTAATATAAACACACTAAATGTTCATAAGGAGAGAGTTGTGAGCAACACTCATCAGCTTGTACTTTTTGAGGGAAGAAAAGAAAGAGGTGTAAGGTGTGCTATCCAACACATAAAGACACTAGGCATCATTGTCTTTGATATGATGGTCACCATGGCTTGTGTTCAGTGGAGCAGTACAGGGCTTGGCATGAAAATAGCAGGCTACACTCTACAATAGACTATTACACCTATTAAAAACACCCTGGCCCAGTTACAAAAACCTGTTCATCAATTTAGTTTATTAATTGATTTATGGTATTGTATTGAAGTATTGTAGGAAAGAAGTTTTGGCTACTTTTAGTGAGATGGTTGAGATGAAGAGATTCATCTTTTTTTTCCCCTTTATATAAATAAATAAATATATATATATATATATATATATATATATATATATATATATATATATATATATATATATATATATATATATATATATATATATATATAGGTGTCTGTGATACAGAACAAGACACTTTAAATTTTTTCTCTTGATTATTTTATCCAAATACCTCACAGACAATGGTACATTGTTTTAGTTGATGTATTATATATATATATATATATATATATATATAGTAAGGTCCCGGGTTATGTCGGTCTCGAGTTACGTCAAACTCGTACTTACGTCAGTCCACTATAAGGCAATTTAAGATTTAAAAAAATGAAAATTTATAAATCGTAAAGCGTGGGGTGTATTGTTATTGTTGGCCGCCAAGCGTCACTAGTGGTTATCCACCACACCGCCCACCTCATGCTGGAATACAATAACACTACGTACCTCAGTTCCACCACACCGTCGCCCCTGGCAAGAGTGTTCCTACATTTGCATTTGCTGACTATCTTAGTATCTTGCTCAATGGCACCAAAAAAAAAAACTCCTGAGTGATAGCAGTGATGCTAAGAAAAGGAAAACCATTACGCTACAAGAAAAAGTGGACATAATTAAAAGACATGAGAAGAGAGGCAGTAGCTGTGTGTAAGGGAGTGAAAAAGAAAATGGGAAGCCCGTTACCATGACAACGGGGAGGTTGACGACCTTGAGGGCTCACGCACCTATCACAACAATAACAACTCCGGAGCCTTCGCCTAGGCCACACGACACTCGCAGCTCACTTGCACCGTCTGCGCTTGTCTGCTGATCCCTATTGCCCTTTCCTATTGCATTTCCTGCCCTGCTGCCCACGGTTCTACTCCCACCGCACTGCACTATGCTCCCAGCTATCCGGCATCCGCCCTGGGCGTCACAACATTCGACTTGCCCACCCTCCGGGCGGCCTCAGGCGTCCACCCCTCTGGCAATATGCAGTCCTTTGCGTTCGCGGCCCTAATCAACAACAAAAACAAGCTTGTGTTTCATATTCCTACATACTTGTAAATAATATAACAATATAACCTTTTACTTATATAAAGCTTCTACTCCTACCGCACTCCACAAAGCTCCCAGCTGTCCGCCCTGAGCGTCACAACATTCGACCTGCCCATCCTCCTGGCGGCCTCAGACCGCCCCTCTCGGCAACTTGCAGTCCTTCGCGGCCCTAATCAATATATTCCTACATAGTTGTAAATAATATACCAATATAACAATATAACCTTTTACTTACCTGAATAACCATAAAAAATTATTGGTTGAAAACTCGAAAATATGCTTTGAAAGTACAAAAACTCGAGTTACGTACAAAATCGACTTCCATCATGTTTCAGGAACGTAACTCTGACGTAACTCGGGACCTTACTGTATATATATATATATATATATATATATATATATATATATATATATATATATATGTGTGTGTGTGTGTGTGTGTGTGTATTTACCTAGTTGTATTTACCTAGTTGTAGTTTTACAGGGCCTGGGCTTTATGCTCATGTGGCCCCGTCTCCATATCTACACTTATCCAATCATACTTTAAAAGTGTGCACACTCGTTGCAGACACTACTTCTTCATCTAAACTGTTCCACGTCTCAATACATCTCTGCGGAAACTATATTTTTAATATCTCTCAGACATCTTCCCTTTCTCAGCTTTTTACTATGCGATCTTGTGCTTGGTGTCATATTCTTCTCTTAGGATCAGTTTCTCATTATCCACTTGGTCCATTCCGTTGATCAATTTATAGACTTGTATCAGGTCTCCTCTCTCCTTCTTTGTTCCAAGGTTGGTAGATCCATAGCCTTTAGTCTCTCCTCATATGTCATCCCTTCAAGTTCTGGAACCATTCTTGTAGCCATTTTTTGTAGCCTCTCCAATTTCCTTATGTGTTTCTTTTTATGAGGGGTCCACACTACTCCTGCATATTCCAATCTGGGTCTTATTATAGTATTTATCAATTTCTTCATCATTTCTTTGTCCATGTAGTGAAATGCTACTCCAATATTCCTCAGCAAATTATATGTTTCTCTAAAAATTCTATCAATATGGCTTACTGGTTGATTGTTTTCTTCCATCGTCACTCCTAAGTCCTTTTCCTTTTGACTTTCTCCAGTTCTACTCCATCTCCCATCTTATAGATTCCCACAGGTCGTCTTTCACTCTTTCCCATTTCCATGACATGGCTTTTGTTCACATTGAATTCCATTTCCCACTTCTTACTCCATTCCCAGATCTTATTTAGGTCTTCTTGCAGTATTTCACAATCCTCCTTTTGCTTTATAACTCTGCACAGTTTCGTATCATCCATAAACAAATTTATGTAGCTGTTCACTCCTTCTGGCATGTCGTTAATATAAATGAGGAAAAGTACTGGTGCCAATACTGACCCCTGTGGCACTCCGCTTTCTACTGCTCTCCACTTGGACTTCATATCTTTAACTACTGTCCTTATTTCTCTCCCCCTCAAATAATTTTCTATCCATCTCAATGTGCTTCCTTTTAAGCCACCCTTCTCCTCTAACTTCCACAGTAATCTTGCGTGTGGCACTTTGTCAAACGCCTTTTTTAAATCCAAATAGATGCAGTCAACCCATCCTCTCTCTCTTGTACTCTATCAACTATTCTAGAATAGAAACTCAATAAATTAGTTACACAAGACCGTCTTTTCTAAAACCAAATTGGCTATTTGATATTAATTTGTTGTCTTCAAGGAACTCGATCCATTGTTTCTTTATTATTCTTTCACACATCTTGCATATTACACTAGTTAGTGATACCGGTCTGTAATTTAAAGGTTCTTCTTTCCTTCCGCTCTTATATATGGGAACCACCTCAGCTCTTTTCCATTCTACTGGCACTGTTCCATTTTCTATTGAGCATTTTATGATGTTGTATATAGGACTTGCTAGTTCTTCCCTACATTCTTTCAGTATTCTGCCTGAGACTTCATCCAGTCCCATTGCCTTCTCTTCATCCAGTTCCTTCATTAACTCTTTTATTTCAAGCTTGGTTACTTTAATCTCTTTCATATAGATTGTCTCTCCATTACCCTGTGGCCTCTCAAATTTGGATTCTTTAGTAAAGACCTCCTGGAATTTTTTATTTAATAGTTCTGCCATACTTTTTGGGTCTTCCACCATCCCATTCTCTCCTTTTAACCTTTCTATTGTTTCATTTTGCCTAATTTTTCCATTTATGAATCTATAGAACAATTTTGGTTGCTCCTTACATTTTTCGACAATATCTTTTCCGAAGTTCTTTTCCTCTTCCTTCCTCACCTTAACATATTCATTTCTCACTGCCTTGAAGTTTTCCTTGTTTGTTGGATTCTATTTCTCCTCCACCTTTTCCATGCTCCATCTCTTTTCTCCTTTGCCCTAGCACACCTTGCATTAAACCAATCTTTCTTTCCTTCTTCTTTTGGTCTATATTTTGGGACATATTCCTGACTCCTGTTTTGTATATTTCCAAAAATAAGTTATATTTGTCTTGCATTGTCTCTGAGTTTTCCATCTCCTCCCAGTCTACGTTTTAAAATAGTTCTTGAGATTCTCAATATCAGCCTTTCTGTAATTTAATCGGTCTCCTTTGTATGAATCGTCTCTATCTTCCTTTCCCTCTTCTATATCTATTTCTAATATTACATGGTCACTCTTTCCCAATGGGCACTTATATCTTATATTGTCATTAATTTGTATACCCTAGTAAAAACTAGGTCCAATCTCGCCGGCTCGTCGTTTCCTCTGAATCTTGTGCATTCCTTTACTCTCTGGTCCATCATATTGTCTATCATTAGGTTCAAGAATCTTTCTCCCAGGCTTCTTCCCCCATACCACTTTCATAATTTTCCCAGTCCACTTCTTTACAGTTGAAATCTCCTACTAATATCACTTTTCTCCTTTCTTTAACGCTTCTCATTAGACTCCTTATTGTGTCATCTATCATGTCTTTATATTCTTGATTGGTCCATGAATTTGTTTTGGTGGCACATATGTTACAATGATTGTTAACTCTTTTTATTAATATGCATCTTAATATACAATACTTCTGCTTTTCCTTCCCACATTCCACTTGGTTGATCACTATCTCCTTCCTTAACATTATCATGACTCCTCCTCCTCCTTTACCCACTCTGTCTCTTCTCCATACATTATACCTATTATCCAAATCTATTATGATTGCCTCATTTAGTTTTGTTTCAGCCAGGCATACAATATCTGGATTTTCTTTCCTTATGTAATCTCTTAATTCTAATTTACTTGATAAAACCCCGTCTGTTTTCGTATACATCATTTTTAGTCTTTTGCCTTTATCATTTTTAGTTAAACTTGTTCCACTTTTTTCTCTTCCTTCTCGTTTATATACCATTTCTTTATCCTGTCTCCTAGAATTCTCCAAAAAAATGCCTTCTTCTCCTCTTCTGACCTTTCATTATTCTTTTCCCTTACTGCTGCTGCCAGTTCATTGTATCTCTTTCTTTCTTCCTCATTTTAATTTTTTTTATATAGATATCCTTACAGCCTTCTGTTTCTCTAAGTTTTGTTGTTTTATATAATATTTCTTCTGTTGCTGCTTGTGATTTTAGTAGTATTTTAATTGGTCTCGTTTTTCCTTCTTGATATGGTCCCATTCTGTTTATTTCTTCTACTTCCTCTTCCAAGTTCTGCCTATCTTCATCATTAAGATTCTTCAGTAGGTCTTTGACTGATTTCATTTCTTCTTTTCTCTTCTTGGTCTATATTTTATATTTTTTCTTTTATTCCAAATACGACTACACTCTTCTTTTTTCTGCAATTTCTCTAACTAGATTTTCTTTTGTCTTGAGGACTCCTATCATTTTGTTTGTCATATTTTCTTCTTTTTCTTTAAGTTGTTCTTGAATCACCTCCTGAAAATCGGCCTTATCTTTCTTATCTTGGACTCTCCATGCTTGTACTTCTTTTTTAATCACGTTCTGTACTCTTTCCTCTTCCTTGTTTACTAGATCTTTCAGCTTCTCCTTTTCTTTCTCGGCTTTACCGAGTCCTTCTTCCATCTGCTTCTTGTAGTTAGCTACTTCCTTTTTTAGTTCTTCGTTTTCCGCTCTTAGCCTAGCTTCATTTTCTTCCACTTTTCTTATCCTTTCTCTCAGTCTTATAAACTCCATTTCCTGTTCTTTATTCTCTTTCATTTCCATCTTCTCCTTTATCAGTTTATCTACTTTACATTCAATATTTGACACTCTCTTAAGTAGTGAAGTTGTCGTCGTATCGAACCCTTCGAATACGCGTTCTCCCTCACCAACATAGTCATCATCAGCCTCTTCTCTATTCTCATGTCTGCATTTGGATGGGATATCTTTTTCACTCATTATTCCATACTAATTGATTTCATGGAGAAAAAAAAAAAAAATGAGTCCACACTACCTGCCCAGGCCACTGTAAATACTATACAACAGGTGTAGTGAAGATCAGCTGATCGTCGGAACTGCGCCAGTGCGTCCGCCTTCAATCGTGTCTCTCGAATGTGTGTGTGTGTGTGTATGTGTATGTGTATTTACCTAGTTGTATTTACCTAGTTGTAGTTTTACAGGGCCTGGGCTTTATGCTCGTGTGGCCCCGTCTCCATATCTACACTTATCCAATCTTACTTTAAAAGTATGCACACTCATTGCAGACACTACTTTTTCATTTAAACTGTTCCATGTCTCAATACATCTTTGCGGGAAACTATATTTTTTAACATCTCTCAGACATCTTTCTTTTCTCAGCTTTTTACTATGCGATCTTGTGCTTCGAATGTCATATTCTTCTCTCAGGATCCGTTTCTCATTATCCACTTGGTCCTTTCCATTGATCAATTTATAAATTTGTATCAGATCTCTCTCCCTTCATTGTTGGTAGATCCATAGCCTTTAGTCTCCTCATATGTCATCCCTTCAAATTCTGGAACCATTCTTGTAGCCATTTTTTGTAGTCCCTCCAATTTCCTTATGTTTCTTTTTATGAGAGGTCCACACTACTCCTGCATATTTCAATCTGGGTCTTATTATAGTACTTATCAATTTCTTCATCATTTCTTTGTCCTTAGCAAATTATATGTTTCTCTAAAAATTCTATCAATATGGCTTACCGGTTGATTGTTTTCTTCCATCGTCACTCCTAAGTCCTTTTCCTTTTTTACTTTCTCCAGTTCTACTCCATCTCCCATCTTATAGATTCCCATGGGTCGTCTTTCACTCTTTCCCATTTCCATGACATGGCTTTTGTTCACATTGAATTCCATTTCCACTTTTACTCCATTCCCAGATCTTATTTAGGTCTTCTTGCAGTATTTCACAATCCTCCTTTTGCTTTATAACTCTGCACAGTTTCGTATCATCCGCAAACAAATTTATGTAGTTGTTCACTCCTTCTGGCATGTCGTTAATATAAATGAGAAAAAGTATTGGTGCCAATACTGACCCCTGTGGCACTCCGCTTTCTACTGCTCTCCACTTGGACTTCATATCTTTAACTACCGTCCTTATTTCTCCCTCCCTCAAATAATTTTCTATCCATCTCAATGTGCTTCCTTTTAAGCCACCCTTCTCCTCTAAGTTCCATAGTAATCTTGCATGTCGCACTTTGTCAAACGCCTTTTTTAAATCCAAATAAATGCAGTCAACCCATCCCTCTCTCTTGTACTCAATCAACTATTCTAGAATAGAAACTCAATGTGTGTGTGTGTGTGTGTGTGTGTGTGTGTGTGTGTGTGTGTGTGTGTGTGTGTGTGTGTTACCTAGTTGTAGTTTTACAGGGACTGGGCTTTTACGCTCGTGTGGCCCTGTCTCCATATCTACACTTCTCCAATTTTTTTTTTCAAACTATGCACACTTGTTGCTGTCATCACTTCTTTGCTCAGACTGTTCCACATCTCAACACATATTTCCAAGAAACTATATTTTTTTATATCTCTTAGACATCTTCCCTTCCTCAGCTTTTTACTGTGCAATCTTGTGCTTCAACTGGCATATTCTTCTCTCAGGATCAGTTTCTCATTATCCACTTGGTCCATTCCATTGATCAGTTTATAAACTTGTATCAGATCCCCTCTCTCCCTTCTCTGTTCCAGAGTTGGTAGATCCATAGCCTTTAGTCTCTCCTCATATGTCATCCCTTCAAATTCTGGAACCATTCTTGTAACCATTTTTTGTAGTCTCTCCAATTTCCTTATATGTTTCTTTTTATGGGGGGTCCACACTACCCCTGCATACTCCAATCTGGGTCTTATTATAGTACTTATCAATTTCTTCATCATTTCTTTGTCCATGTAGTGAAATGCTAATCCAATATTCCTTAGCACATTATATGTCTCTCTGAAGATTTTATCTATATGGCTTACTGGTTAATTGTTTTCTTTCATCGTCACCCCCAAATCCTTTTCCTTTTTTACTTTCTCTAGTTCTACTCTATCTCCCATCTTATAGATTCCCACAGGTTGTCTTTCACTCTTTCCCATTTCCATGACATGGCTTTTGTCCACATTGAATTCCATCTCCCACTTTTTACTCCATTCCCAGATCTTATTTAGGTCTTCCTGCAGTATTTGACAATCCTCTTTTTGCTTTATAACTCTGCACAGTTTTGCATCATCTGCAAACAGATCTATGTAGCTGTTCACTCCCTCTGGCATGTCGTTTATATATATTATTATGAGGAAAAGTATTGGCACCAGTACTGGCCCCTGTGGCACTCCACTTTCTACTGCTCTCCACTCAGACTTCATATCTTTGACTACTGTCCTTATTTATCTCCCCTTCAAATAGTTTTCCATCCATTTCAATGTGCTTCCTTTTAAGCCACCTTTCTTCTCTAACTTCCAGAGTAACCTTGCATGTGGCACTTTATCAAATGCCTTTTTTAAATCCAAATAAATACAATCAACCCATCTCTCTCTCTCTCTCTCTTGTACTCTGTCAACTATTCTAGACTAGAAACCCTTTTCTAAAACCAAATTGGCTATTTGATAGTAATTTGTTGTCTTCAAGGAACTCAATCCATTGTTTCTTTATTACTCTTTCACACATCTTACATATTACACTAGTTAGTGATACCGGTGTGTAATTTAAAGCAGGGGTATTCAATTAAAAGTCACTGAGGTCCAGTTCTTAAAATTTCCCCCAAGTAAAAGGTCCGAACGGAAGTCCAGCTTGTGTCTTATAGCCGTTCCCTATGTCGACATTTTCATATGGATTCAACAGTATTTATTGTCTATTTTCAATGCAGGAAATGTTTAACAGAGTGCACAGCTAGCTCTTTTGCCCTAAATAAAAGTAGTCCCAGGCAAATACCACCCGCCACACCCTCCCTCCCCGCTGTCACCCGGCCGCAGATTGGTCACGGGTCCGGACAGAACCATCGCTCGGTCCGGATCCGGACCGGGGTCCGCCATTTGGTGATGCCTGATTTAAAGGTTCTTCCTTCATTCTGCTCTTATATATATGGGAACCACCTCAGCTCTTTTCCATTTTACTGGTGCTGTTCCATTTTCTATTGAGCATTTTATGATGTTGTATATAGGACTTGCTAGTTCTTCCCTACATTCTTTTAGTATTCTGCCTGAGATGTCATCCAGTCCCATTGCCTTTTCTTCATCCAGTTCCTTCATTAACTTTTTTATTTCAGGCTTGGTTACTTTAATCTCTTTCATATACATGTAGATGTTTTCTCTATTACCCTGTGGCATTTTAAATTTGTTCTCCTTAGTAAAGACCTCTTTAAATTTACAATTTAACAGTTTTGCTATACTTTTTTTTTTGTGTGTTTCATTGTTTGATCTGCAGTCTCTGACGAGACAGCCAGACGTTACCCTACGGAACGAGCTCAGAGCTCATTATTTCCGATCTTCGGATAGGCCTGAGACCAGGCACACACCACACACTGGGACAACAAGGTCACAACTCCTCGATTTACATCCCGTACCTACTCACTGCTAGGTGAACAGGGGCTACGTGAAGGAGACACACCCAAATATCTCCACCCGGCCGGGGAATCGAACCCCGGTCCTCTGGCTTGTGAAGCCAGCACTCTAACCACTGAGCTACTGGGTGTGTGTGTGTGTGTGTGTGTGTGTATGTATGTTTCTCACTGTTTGACCTGCTGCAGTTTCTGACGAGACGGCCAGACATTACCCTACGGAACGAGCTCAGAGCTCATTATTTCCGATCTTCGGATAGGCTTGAGACCAGGCAGACACCACACACCGGGACAACAAGGTCACAACTCCTCAATTTACATCCCGTACCTACTCACTGCTAGGTGAACAGGGCTACGTGAAAGGAGACACACCCAATTATCTCCACCCGGCCGGGGAATCGAACCCCGGTCCTCTGGCTTGTGAAGCTTGTGAAGTGTGTGTGTGTATTTACCTAATTGTATTTACCTAATTGTAACATACGGGAAAGGAGCTATGCTCGTACTGTCCCGTCTCCATATCTACTAATGTCCAGCTTTTTCTTAAAATCATGAATATTCCTTGCGTTGACCACTTCCACGTCTAAACTATTCCATGCTTCCACCCTTCTATGAGGGAAGCTATATTTTTTCACATCTCTCCTATAAGTGGCCATTTTAGTTTTTCCCATGCCCTCTCGACACTCTTTCATTCCACATACACAGATCTTCCCTATCCATTTTTTCCATGCCAATCATCACTCTGTATATTGCTATCAGGTCTCCCCTTTCTCTTCTGTTTTCCAGGGTCGGAAGTTGCATTCTGTTCAGTCTGTCTTCATAAGTCAAATCTCTTAAGTCAGGCACCATTTTTGTTGCAGCCCTCTGTACTTTCTCTAGTTTCCTTATGTGTTTCTTTAAGTTCGGAGCCCACTGTATTGTTGCATGTGTGTGTGTGTGTGTGTGTGTGTGTGTGTGTGTGTGTGTGTGTGTGTGTGTGTGTATTCACATAAGTAGTAAAAATAATATAATATAAAAAGCATGAACAATGAAACAAGAAAGGATAACAAAATCTGAGGACGTGCATTCTATATGAATGAAAAATTTGCTAATTGCAACTGCGACACCACATGGCAGACTTTTGCATGTGCCAATGAAGCCGTTTCCTGTGCCTCATAGTGAAGAGGTTAATACTGCCAGTTGTGTGTATGTCTAAGTATGCAGTGTCAGTTATACAAAATAATTTCCTGCTCAAATTTCCTGTTTACCAGCAGCTCAAAGACAGTAGTTTGGCTTGAAATGAAGCCTTTCTGAGATGAACAAAGATCAAGGCATTGCAATATCTTACTACTAATAACCCAATGATATCCTGTTCAGATAATGAAAACTTTTATTTTGTAGCATGTTCTGATGTAAAATCCTTATTTTAGACCCATGGATGATGGCATTCAGCAGGAGTCAGAACAGAAAGTACTGGTACCACACCATCACTCGGAAGTCGACCTTTGAGTACCACCCAGATGTGGTGGCAGCCTTTAGGTAACACACACATGTATTTCTGTATTATATTATCATCTAAACTTCTAGGATTTCTGTGGTCTTTTAGCACCACAAACAAGTAAAGGCAACTAGAGCTTTTCACTAACTTTTATTTCCACATACAGTACTCTAGAATACAACCTTTTACTCAGTGATTTCAATTTAGCCTGTAGCATTCATAATGTTAGCCATCTTTTTAGCTTCCCCTGAATGTTTTCTGTTGTTCCCTCAGTTCATCATACAGTGGAGGAGCTGTGTGGTGGTGGGATGCTGGTGTGCAAATCCTGGAGACAGAGGAGGCTGCCAAGGGGAAGCTACACTTTAGAGACGTCATGAAGCACCTCGCTCCTCCACGCTGAAGTTACTCAGACACATCACTCATCTTAGAAGTCATCTTTCATATTGAACACTTCATCTTAGTCACCCTTTACTGTTCACTCATCATCCAGCACTCAGATACACCTCCATGCTTACTATTGGGAAAATTCTAACCTGATTAAAACAATGCATTCAAAATTGGTTAACTATTTGGACAGCATAGAAACATGTTAATCTTCATGTAAGAAAAATGACACATGAACACAGTTTTGCATCACTCAGGATTACAATGGGTTAGAGTTTACCAAGTAGTACCTGCAAAACACACCATTCACCATCAGCCACACTTTATACACTACAGATGACTGATGCTTTAAGTAGGGAAGCATCTCACATCATATTACACTTCACACATCACATTATTCCATTCCATGCTGTTGTGTACATGGGAAATCAAAGCAGTACAACTACCAACTGTTAGTTTTTATCTGATTCACAAAATTGTGATATGGCAGTGTGGGCTGTCAGAATTTTATGGAAAGGTGTAGTATACTGAATATAGATTTTTTTGAAGTGAGGTTATAAACTGGTAAGAAATAGACAGTAGCATTTGAAAAGTTGAGAATTTTGAAAGTTTCTGATTCTGGATTTAAGAATCCTACACTATACTGTAACTGCATGTCAGTAGTGAGTCTGGACCAGGCATAATTAGATGAGAGGATGGAACTAGTAGAAATGCAAATGAATGGGAGTCACTGAGACTGCAAAGAACAGAAACCGTGGGAAAAGGCTCATATATGGTGTCAACTCCTGACTCCATGGAAAAGGTGAAAGAAATCTGGACTGGACATATTATTTGTTACAAGTATTGCATCACTGCTGACAGGTTGTGTTGGTGTCCGACTGGCTAGTTGGCTGCAGGCTAGACGGTAGAAAAGACTAGCTATGCCACCTTCTGGTGATTTTATGTTTAGATTTGTATGTTAAGTTGTTATTTTTTTATTTTTTTATTTTTTATTTTTTCAATATTCGTATGCACTGTTTCCTGATTTTATTCTTCATTGTATTACATTTCTATATTCTCTCAAAATTTCTAAAAGTATTTTATTAATTTCTCCAGTTATGTTCTTATGTGAACTTGTATGTTTGTTTCCCAAGTGTGAATCTTACCTGGAATGTTTATGAAAAAATATTGGTGATGAGAGAGAGAGAGATGACTGTACAAAATGCACAATTCATTAAAGTTAAGATTTTGAAGATGCCTTGCTTATGAACCTTGCATGTAAAGTGAAGTAAGAAGCAGAAACATTTTGGTGACTTGATTGTGGTAGTAAAAACAAGTATATTGGATAACTAGAAGCCATTCATATCTAAAAGAAGTAATGTTCTGGACCAAGTGTGAATTACATAACTGATATGCTGAATAGAACATCCATTATTTGAAAGCATTGCATATCTCTTGTTTTATCAGTGAGAAATGTGTTCACATTGACTCAATGTTGAAAATGACTGACTCCTACAATGTTTGGAAAGAGTTGCCTTATAGGTTTTACATAAAGAGTACACTGTATTCTCCCTGCAACATGTGAATGATTCATGTAGGTTGGCTAATTGTACATATTCATTCATATTGAGTTTTTAGCAATGCAGAAAGTGACTAGGTCAGTAATAATTTTTCTTCAATTGGTCTGAGATTCACAAATTAACCTATGCAATCATTCTACAAATTCTACAAGTTTGAATTGTCTGACTACCTGTGTGTAAGAATAGACAACAGAGATTAAAGTAGTCAGTTCTTGCATTTTCCTTATTTAACAAAATCTTAAATAGCTTTCTCATTGGTTTCACTTTCCACTCATCTAGCCCATCCTGTGTGTTGAGCTCTAAGTGCAACACCGCTGGCTGCAGTAAGATAATGTTGCATCAGCATTTGTGAAAAGTTACATCAATTTTTCTATCAATGTTTAAATTTGTAAAAGGTACCTCAGCCTAGCAAATCATTGAATGCAGATGGGATTTTCCGGGTTATATTTATCCTTTGCCTTTTTAAGCCATGAATTAAGAAATTCTCGAGTATTCAGTTCCAGCTCCAAGGAAAGTGCCTTTATCAGTCCTATCAATCAATAAACAACTCTTCATTTCAAACCTGGCACTGAGATGAACTTAAATAGCTATTCATTTAAAAAGAAAAGGTAGGAGCAATGGTTGTAAGAGTAAAATGAATATATGACATTAAAATTGTATGAAGTTAATTTTACTTTAGTCAGTTGAAAAAAGAAAAAAAAAAAAAAACTAGAAGCAAGGATTATCAGTAAAATGAATAGATGACATTGAAATTGTATCAAGTTAATTCTTCCCTTACATTCCTTTAACCTTGACCATGAAATCTTATAAACAGCAAAATCACCCCATCTATTGACAGTAATCTTTATCTTGTATTCAAAACTTTTAACAGAATGTAATATAAATTACATGGCTTTTAAGGTACTTAATAATTGCAGCGATAGTTTAACATCCACTAATGTAGTAAATCACCTATGAAAATAATCATGAGCAAAACTTTTTAACACGTTCCCTGCGATTGCCAGTGCGGCGAACTCTCCCGCACTGCAATACAAATAAATTGTTGTTATGTTTGCTGGTCAAGCCAACAAAGTAAGAAGAACAGAGTGTTGTCTGGGAGAACACCCAAATGCAGGGATGGATTTAGGAATTTGGGGGCCTTAGGCAAAGGTAGGCATGGGGGCCCCTGCACCATTTATTCTAGGAGGGCACTGATTGTGAAATTCTAGGCCAATACTGATGTTTAAAGGAAGGGCCCTGTTTTCTTTGTGCAACCAT
Organism: Portunus trituberculatus; assembly: GCF_017591435.1. Lineage (NCBI taxonomy): Eukaryota > Metazoa > Arthropoda > Malacostraca > Decapoda > Portunidae > Portunus > Portunus trituberculatus. The sequence continues at coordinate 678,615 of NC_059284.1, forward strand.
AAGGGGCCCCAGAGACACACTTAATAGGATAATCACTCTGCTGGCATTTTAGCAAATGGATTTTAATAAAAAATATAAATAATGTGTGCTAATAATAAAACCTCTATTAACCATAAGTCTATGAGGAGTTTCATAGGGCCCAAAAAAACCGAGACTCTAGGCAACCGCCTAGTGTTGCCTAATGATAAGTATGCCATTGCCCAAATGAATTGGCAACCTTAAAGTATTTGCCCACCAGTAGGTCACATCGCATACCATGAAAAATCTGACTTCTCTGTGATATGACCTACTAGTGGACATACTTTATTTGTTGATATTTGTATATTTTTCCTTTTCTAAATATGTTTATATATTTTTGTCTGTGTTTTGCATATTTTAGAAAATAAATGCGACACAGTTTTATGGTCAACTTAGTTAAACAGAAGAGAGAGAGAAGATAAAATAAGATAATAAAGATTATAGGAAAGTTATGAAATTATGAAAAAAATCAATGAAGAAAATGATTAAAGCTTATCAGTAAAGTCCAATCGTGATATCTCAAGTTTGAATAATTTGTTGCAGGAAAGTTTTATGTTCTGAAGGAAAAATGAAAGATAATGTAATTTTACATGTATTAGAAAAAGAAAAAGTATTTTTCAGCTAAATTTCAGCAGCAGATATTTTTTTTATTTACTATGTTTTGTTTCTTTACTTATGTTTATACATGCAATTAAAAAGGGTCACCAATGGCAGATTTTTTTTTTTTTACAATTTGTACAAATAATATCAGGAAAATATAAAAATTCAATAAAAAGAAAAAAACATTGAAGCTTGTCAAGGAAAGTCGAATTGTGATATCTGTTTCAATGATTTGTTATGAAAAAGTGTTATATTCTTCTGAAGGAAAAATGCCAGATAATATAGTTTTTTTCTACATGTATTAGAAAGAAAATATGGAAACAAGAAAACTATTTTTCATATAATTTTCATAACACTAAAAACTAAATAAGCTTCATATTACACTGGTCTGCATTTCAGAACTTTTATGAAAAGGTCATTGGTTTTCCAACTGATTTATTACCATTTTTGCATGCTGAATTAAAAAATACAGTTTATTTTCCCGGGTCAGGTCTGGTTTTTAAGATACAGTCAACTTCTTTTCCAGCATATTTTTTCTAAAATATCGCAATCCAAGCGTTTATGGGCTTTGCTTTTGCAAAACCAGGTAGTGGGTAACCTTTAATGAATATTTTCATTTCCGTTTTCAGCTGTATAAAAATGGATCGAAAGTGTAAAAACCATCCTAATAGGTTTTGTTACATCTGCGGACATGTTATTCTTCTAGACCATCAAGCAAAAATCACTGATTTTGTGAAGAAGGCATATCACGCTTACTTTGGAGTCAAAATATCTATTGCAAAACATGTGTAGAGAACTTACAGGATTGGAGGAACAAGAAAAGGAAGAGTGTGCCATTTGGTGTCCCAATGGTGAGGAGGGAAGGGAAAGATCATGTTACCGACTGCTACTTTTGCATGACAAATCTTAAAGGCATCAATCGCAAGAACAAGCACCATGTTCAATACCTTGATGTTCCTTCTGCCATAAAGCCAGTCCCCCATGGCCCCGATCTTCCTGTTTCTGTGCCAAATGTCACCATGGAATCTAGTTCTGATTCCGAATCTAGTGACATGATTGATACAGCTAAGTGTGATTAATACAGGCCAGAAGAAGACGACCAACCGGTGCGTTTGACCCAAGCCGAACTCAATGACCTGACATGAGACCTGAACCTTTCGAAGGAGTCTGCCCAGCTACTGGGTTCTCGTTTTCGAGAGAAACGTCTACTGGCGCCAGGAACAACATTCTATTGATGTCAGGACCGCGAGAGAATTTAGAAATTTTTTCATGTTTGAAGAAGTATCTTCACTGGTCTACTGTAGCAATGTTGCTGACCTGATTGAATTACTTGGTCTGAAGTATGATGCTATGGAATGGAGACTTTTCATTGATTCATCTAACATAAGTCTCAAAGCAGTTCTTCTGAATATCGCAAACAAGTTTTCATCGATCCCTGTTGGGCACTCAGTTGAAATTAAAGAATCCCACAAAAGCATGGAACGTCTGTTGTCTGCTCTGAACTACCAGAAACATAAATCGTTGATCTGTGGAGATCCTAAAGTTGTTGGACTCATCCTAGGACTTCAAGGTGGTTACACAAAGTATCCATGCTTTCTGTGCTTATGGGATAGCCGTGTTGATGACCAGCATTATGTCAGACAAGAGTGGCCATCAAGACAAGGATTAAAACCTGGGTCACACAACGTTTTGTCCCACCCTCTGGTTGAACCGAGCAAGATATTGCTTCCACCCCTCCACATCAAACTCGGTCTAATGAACAACTTTGTAAAGGCATTGGACAGGGAAGGTGGAGGATTTGCTTTCTTACATCAGAAATTTCAACGAAAAAGCATGGAGAAAATTAAGGCAGGAATATTTGATGGTCCTCAAATAAGGGAACTCATCAAGGATACTAGTTTTGATGATGCACTGAATCCTGCTGAACTCTCTGCCTGGTTGTCCCTTAAGTCAGTCATTGCAAACTTCCTTGGCAACCACAGAAGTTCCCAGTATCAGAAGGTGGTTGATGAGTTAATGGAGAATTTCCGCTAACTTGGTGCGCATGTCAGTGAAAATGCACTTCCTCCGGTCTCATCTGGACTATTTTCCAGAAAATTGTGGAGACTTCAGTGAAGAATAGGGTAAGTGCTTTCACCAATATATCAGAGTTATGGAGGAACGCTAACAAGGCCGATTGGATGTCAACTTTCTGGCCGACTACTGCTGGTGCCTAAAGAGGGATGCGCAGTCTGCTCAGCACAAACGAAAGCCCCTGAAGAGACCATTCATCCATGAATAGCTTCCTTAGTTCATTATACTCTTCTTGCTATCTATTCAAAATACTTTGTAAGCCTTCTGTGAATAAATCAGTCTAATATTTTCAATATTGCCTTTTATTCACCTAGAAATAGATCGGAATTTAGGATATTTTCAATGTGCTAATATTTCATTAACCACATCTGATTGAGTAGAATGAACATGATTCTTGTATTCATTGCAAAAAGCTGGCCTAAAATCAGGTATTATATGTTAGACCTTGAAAACATCGCAGACCAGTGTCATTTATCAATCATTATTTATTATGCTCTTCTATACATACTGTTTATTGCAATTTTACTATATAATCCGATTTCTACTAATGGTAAGATTAAAATGTGACGTATGTGAAAACTGTTGTATGACACACCGGTGCATGGGTCGCATCGCAACAGTGGATAGACTCCAACTGCTAACTCTGAACGTACAAGGGCCTTATCCGCCCCTGTATGGAGAATTCTCCGCATATTTGGGGAGTTCCACTCACACAGTTTTAGTAGATAGGATGGAATCAAGGGCTTTTCGTCTCATCAACTCCCCTCCTCTGACTGTCTTCAGCCTCTAGCTCACCGCCGAAATGTTGCATCTCTTTCTATCTTTTATCGCTATTTTTATACGAATTATTCTACTGATCTTGCTAACTGCATGCCTCCCCTCTTCCTGCGGCCTTGCTGCATAAGGCTTTCTTCTTCCTCTCATCCCTATTCAGTCCACTTTTCTAACGCAATAGTTAACCAGTACTCTCAATCATTTATACCTTTCTCAGGTAAACTCTGGAACTCCCTGCCTGTTTCTGTATTTCCATTTTCCTACGACTTGATTTCTTTTAAGAGGGAGGTATCAAGATATTTGGCCCCAATTTTGGCTAACCCTCTACTTATCTTCTAGAAAACCAGCATTCAAGTGGGCCTTTTATTTTTTTTTTTATGTTGTTGTTGTCCTTGGGTGGCCCTCTCTCCTACCTAAAAAAAAAAAAAAAAAAAAAAAAAGAAAAAGACTGATGATCCATCGGTGGATCGTATCCAGGGCCGCCCTTGCACACAGAACACGCGCTGTGTGTACAGGACCCAGCGATCCATAGGGCCCATTTTGCGCAAGGAAACGCATTTTACGCTCATTCGCAAAGGATGTGCAAATGTGCTGCTGTGAAGCGTAATACTTATCTTTGTTATTACTAATAGAGGTTGTTTATATTGAATGGCATTTCGGTATACTGTTATTCTGTACATAGTCTACATTGGGATTGGGTAGGGTTGGGGGAGGGAATATTTTTATTTATTTATTTTTTTCGCTTAAGGCCCCATTTTGGTCAGGGACATCCCTGGTCGTATAGCAAGAACGTGTTATCATGCAAGCGAATCGAATCGATTCTATAATTTTATTATGCGTTTTACACCAAGCGAATCGAAACGAATCAATTTATGAAGAATCATTTGAATCGAATGATTTTGAATCTGCATAGTTCCAACCGACTGTGAGTCACAACACATTTGATTCACATCATTCAGATGACCGACTGTGAGTCTCAACACATTTGATTCACATCATTCAGATGATTCAGTACCAAGGCAGGCTTTTGGAAGTATGGACGTATGAGCTTTTGCAGAAGTAGCAGTGTTACATGGAGTGGCTGAGGATGCGCTGGCGTACGCAACGAATATGGGTGCATGCAATTAAATCTAGAAGACCTCAATTTGGGAGCTTTGGACATTTGTTCCCAGATTTGGTCAATAGTCAGAAGTTTTATTTATTTATTTTTTTTTATAACCACATAATAATTTAAGCTGTTGGTGGAGCCTGTCACCAACAAGAAGTACTAGGCCTACAGCAGAAGCTATGTCAGTGTGTGACACTGTCTCACCAGGTGGAGCTGTCGAGTGGCAGGACAGAATGATCCACTGATACATATATTCACCGCGGAAGAAATGGGCACACCAGTCTATACCATATTATGACATCTACTCTTTGTTTAGGCTTAACGGTGTACGGATATTAAGAGGATATTAAAACAATTACAGCTATGTTAATTTTAGCATTTTGTCATATTAACTTTTACTTTGTGACGTGACATACCGTAGTATTTACTGAACAAATCACAGACACAGGGGTTAGTAGTAAGAAGTTTACACCCCTCTCCCACTCTGTCTGGTGTCTGGCTAACTGATGGTTACGTTATGTCACACACTTCATAAGTAGACGAAACACCCTACAACTACCACATGAAAATATGTAAGCATATCCATAACGCTTTCTGTCATTTGTTTTCAAAATGTACAGAATGCTATTGTCTAGTAATTCGTAGGTTACAGCAATTCCTTCTATGGTTCAGTACAATACATGTAACATGATCTTGTTGCACAGGATCACTAGTATCATATATAGCACGTCATTCTCGTACTAATTTAATTAGGACGTCCACTAGCATGGTGCTTATTCCTCGGCTGAATCATACTGAATGATGAAAAAATGGGTCCAAAGACTCCAAACCAATCATTGATTCTGAATCGCTATGAATCGGCATGGTCTGAATTGACTCGATTCGTCTGGTGTAAACGGTTACATTGAAACTAATGCGGTGAGTCAACACAATTCATGAATCGTGTTGATTCTCCATGAATTGAATTGATTTGATTCGCTTGGTGTGCGTTTACCCTTAGTAAGGATACAGCTCTAGGGTGAAATCCATGTGAAAGAAAGGGAATGGCATAGCTTCCCCTACTGATATCATTATCTTATCATGTCACCACCACCAGTCTATCTATTTGATGTTACCACTTGAGAAACTACATTTTTTTTATAGTTACACCTACGTTGCTAATCATTATAATCACACCTTTGAGTAATACAGCTGTCAGACCATCCGTTTGTGGCACAGCTAGCCTGTTATACTGTCTATATGCGTGTAGGTGTGTCTGTGTCCGTGCGAGTGATCTCGTTATCAGCTTGGCAGTGACGCAAGATATTCACTGCACCACTTCATCGTCGTGTCACCGTGCTCCCGAGCTCCCACCCGCTCATCACTACGCGGCATAGCTGGCTGGGTATGGCACGCATTTTCGCCGCCCTCTCGTAGACACAACTTTGGGATATAATTCAGTGGAAAAAAAAACGAGGGGATTTTTAACGTGCTGTGTGTGTATGTGTGTGTGTGTGTGTGAATTTCCGCCATCCAGTGTGCCCCAAACATCAAGGTGAGTTGGTGACGTGAATGAACATATTGATTATAGGATGAGTTTAATTGAGTGAAGTGAGTGAATAAGAATTTACCTAATTCACTTTTAGTGGTACTAGTGTATGATCCCATACTATTAATAGGGTGAAATTTTATGTATTTCTTATTAAGAGGGAAGACTTAATTAATGGAAAAAATAGGGCAAAGTAAAGTGCCATTATATCTTTTGAAACAATGGTGCAGGTATCTGTGATTGTGTTTTCGTCCCTACACCACAAATTTGGCTGGGAATTATTATTTCTGTTTTCTCCGATATGATTGAATTCCTATAGGTAATAGAAACATCTGTCATTATTCTGTTATCTTCATAACTGGTCATTCCGAAAGATAATTTCAGAAAAATAAAATTTTATTGAATCAATAACGACTTTATTTGTAATTCTTCATCATCTTACCTTCTGTTATGCCATTCACAGTAATGACAAAAGTAGATATAGGGATCGCTGGGCGAAGTACCTATATTTTCCACTCAGAATCCAACATGGTCATGTATAAGAGCTTCTATAAAAGTGACTGCATTAAAGAGACTGAAAACTTAGGCTTTTCAATTGCGTTTGAGAGCTTAAAAGTTTGAGATTAACTACATATATCATTACCTCCAATACATTAGACTTCCACTATTACTGCAGCAATTGCATCTTACGAGACGAGAGCTAGTTATCGTTACTTACGCCTTAATTAAATCTTGCCTTCTGAGAGTTGATATATCGACGTAAGAAACGAACAAAAAGATTCAACGAGACAAAATCTAACCATTTTGTTCTTAATTAAAATAAGCTCTTTTGTAAAATGATGAGTCAGTCAAAACAAGATAGTGGAATATTTACTGTTCCTCTTTCCCACATTCTTTATCAAATCGACAAGATGGTATGATTCACTGTACCAGTTTATATAAAAGGTCTGAGTAATTGTATAAAAAAAGAAACTTTTTAAGTACATACGATTACCAGTTCACTGTTACGCATATAGTAACAAAGAAAAGAAATAAATAAGCAAAGGAGAGAAAGAGAGAGAGAGAGAGAGAGAGAGAGAGAGAGAGAGAGAGAGAGAGAGAGAGAGAGAGATTGATTGACGACTTTATTGTTGTAAATGTAGACAACAAAGGAGGTCGAAGCATGCCGGCCACCCCCTTAGCATGAAACAAACATAGGTCAGGCAGGTACTGGCGGAAAATGACATTATCCTTATGAGCTAAGATATATATATATATATATATATATATATATATATATATATATATATATATATATATATATATATATATATATATATATATATATATATATATATATATATATATATATATATATATATATATATATATATATATATATATATATACATATAAACATAGATTCTATTGCACTTAAAGAAAAAGTGCGGGTACATTACTTCAGAGCAAGGATTAGATCAATAATTGGTGTACATATATACAGATACACATACATTTATGCATATTGTCATATACATATGCATGCATGTACAGACAAGCAAGCACAAATACATGCAAATACACACACACACACACACACACACACACACACACACACACACACACACACACACCGCGTAATGTAGTGGTTAGCACGCTGGACTCACAATCGAGAGGCTCGGGTTCGAGTCCCGGCGCGGCGAGGCAAATGGGCAAGCCTCTTAATGTGTGGCCCCTGTTCACCTAGCAGTAAATAGGTACGGGATGTAACTCGAGGGGTTGTGGCCTCGCTGTCCCGGTGTGTGGAGTGTGTTGTGGTCTCAGTCCTACCCGAAGATCGGTCTATGAGCTCTGAGCTCGCTCCGTAATGGGGAAGACTGGCTGGGTGACCAGCAGACGACCGAGGTGAATTACACACACACACACACACACACACACACACACACACACCCGGTAGCTCAGTGGTTAGAGCGCTGGCTTCACAAGCCAGAGGACCGGGGTTCGATTCCCCGGCCGGGTGGAGATATTTGGGTGTCTCCTTTCACGTGTAGCCCCTGTTCACCTAGCAGTGAGTAAGTACGGGATGTAAATCGAGGAGTTGTGACCTTGTTGTCCCGGTGTGTGGTGTGTGCCTGGTCTCAGGCCTATCCGAAGATCGGAAATAATGAGCTCTGAGCTCGTTCCGTAGGGTAACGTCTGGCTGTCTCGTCAGAGACTGCAGCAGATCAAACAGTGAAACACACAGTACCATTTGGGGGCAAACTTTGGGTATTTCAGAAGGATAGCCTTGAGAATGTTGACTGAGGAGCCAGCAAATAAGCTGCTGCAAGTCAAAATGCCCTGAGGGTCTGAACTCAGCAATGCAAGGAAGTCCAGAATATAGTGATGCAATGTGTGTCCTCCAGGAGCTGCACACAGTGTAGCTTAACGCAGGGGAGTGGCTCACCCCCAGTAATACTTATATCCTATCCTGAGCCTCATGGCCACAACATCCTGAGAGGTGCCGTGCCTCCCATAAGTGTAATCACTGTCCTGGGAGACACGCACATGATGAAGGCAGCTAGAACTGCCATCAGCACAGCCTTTCATGAGATCATCAGTAATGCTACTATTTAGAAAGTCCTTAATACTACGCTTAATATAGTGAGGAGTGTATTCAATGCCATGCAGGGTCCACTGTCTCATCCTGAAGGGCAAGCTGGGCCAGGTTATCGGTCTTTTCATTGAAGGGAATGCTTACCTGTGAGGGCACCCATGTGAAGTGGATCCTGGCACCGCTCTTCTCAGTACTGCCAATGACAGAAAGACACTTGTTGACAATGTCACAGTCTGTGGGAGTGTGGGTTCCAGGTGAGAGATGGCTGCGTAAGGCAGCCTGACTGTCCACAAACAGGAGGACATCTTTAAGAGAGGTTGTAGCAATATGTAGGACCTCAAGGATGCTGTACAGCTCTGCCCTGGTGGAGGACAGGTGACCAGGGAGCCTTTTGCACACCTGGGTGTCAGTGTATTGGGTGGGGAACACATAGTCAAGAATGAACAGCCCACAATCTGACTTACTGCCATCGACGGATCCACCACAAAAAAAAATATGAACGGACTGGACTAGACGGTACTCAGGCAATTTGGACATGAGGGAGATACTAATGTTTTGACAAAGACAGTTTGGTGATATCCACACTGACACGTTTAGGGCTCCAGGTGGGACAGAGCGGTGCATGAGGTAAATCCATGACAGCATCTACGTATAACACCAACACTAGTCAAAGCAGCCACTAGTTTCTTCAGGTACCTAACAGAGCTCCTGGGGTTATCCGACAATGAAGCTAGTGATTGCTTAATAGACGGAGCACAAGTACAAAACATACGGCCAACAGTACGGCATGTAAATTCCTGAACTCGACTCACAAAATTAGGAAAATGCAACTCAGCCCAGAGGACCTCTATCTTGGCTGCCCTTAGGCATCCCAGAATTATCCGCATTGCCTCATTCTGCAGTCTCAAGTGGACGGAGTTGGGCGGCACTGAACAGAATCAATACAGGGGCAGCATAGCCGACCAGAGACCGTATCACAGAGACATAAAACATCCAGACCTCTGTTGGCCAAGACTTTGAGAAGCGCAAGTCGTGCCATACACATATCCCTGACATATGTGACAGTTTGAGGAGATTTTTTGTAACTGAAAGGCACACCTAAGTGCATGTGGGTAGGCACTCTAGAGAGAGAGAGAGAGAGAGAGAGAGAGAGAGAGAGAGAGAGAGAGAGAGAGAG